>NC_056728.1:1348184688-1348484688 GCF_019279795.1 Protopterus annectens
CTTTCCTGTGAACTGATTATACGTCACCATTTATTTCTCATCTTGTCCTATCCTAACTGTTAGTAATTGGACTCATCTGCCTGCAACCTTGGCATTTTTAATTCTTCTATAAACATTTCCCTTTGTACCTTTTCTTGATTTCCATATTTCAGTAATTTATACAGACTTTCATAAAATTTCCAAAATATTTCTAGTACCTCTAGAGCAGGCATGGGCAAACTACGGCCCGGGGGCCACATGCGGCCCGTTAAACATTTTGATTCGGCCCACCACACTTGAAAAAATTTAATAAATTAACCTTGTTAATGTTTTATTTCCCCTGCAATTCTGATGTTTCCTCACTAGATAGCGCACTCTAGATATATTGGCTTTGTTGAGGTGAAGCGTAGGCCTAGTACTCCACGTTTGCACTTTACCCTTTGACCCACCACCCCTCTATGAAGATGAGCGGACCCAAGAAAAGGAAAGTGGACAGATAATGTCGAGTGTTCAATAAGGAGTGGACAACTAAATATTTTTTCACTGAACACCGATCTGCTGTTTGCCTGATATGCCAAGAAACTGTGGCGGTTTTTAAAGAGTATAATATTAGCCGTCACTTTGCCACAAAGCACGCTAATTATGCTAGCAAGCTCAACAAAAGAACGGGAAGCTGCTGCTGAGAAGGTGGCAGCTAATTTGAAGGCTCAGCAAAGTTTTTTTCACCGTCAAACTGCCATTCAAGAGTCAAGTACCAAGGCCAGTTTTATGCTTTCATTCAAAATAGCAAAGGCCAGCAAACCACTGTCTGAGGGCGAGTTTCTAAAAGAATGTATGGTAGACACAGCAGGTATTTTGTGCCCGGAGACCAAACACAAATTTGAGAATCAGTTTATCACAGCGGACAGTAACTCGCCGTGTGGAACTAATAGATGAAGATATCACCAGCAGATTAAACAAAAAGGCTAAGTCATTCACTTTTTATTCTTTAGCACTGGATGAAAGCAACGATGTCAAAGACACTGCTCAGCTCCTCATTTTTATCCGAGGAATCAACGAAACTTTTGAAATAACGGAGGAGTTTTTGACAATGGAGTCTCTGAAAGGACAAACACGGGGAGAGGACTTGTTTGAACGGGTGTCTACTGCCATCGAAAACATGAAGCTTCCCTGGAGTAAGCTCGTTAACGTCACCACAGATGGATCTCCGAATTTAACGGGAAAAAACGTTGGCCTGCTGAGGAGAATCCAGAATAAAGTGAAAGATGAAAACCCTGACCAGGATGTCATTTTCCTCCACTGCATCATCCACCAGGAATCTCTATGTAAATCGGTGTTACAGCTGAATCACGTTGTGAATCCTGTGGTGAAACTCGTCAACTTCATACGCAGCGGGGACTTCAGCACCGTCAGTTCATTGCGTTCCTGGAGGAAACTGATGCAGATCACCAGGACCTGCTTTATCACTCCCGTGTCCGCTGGTTGAGTTTGGGCAAAGTGTTTCAACGAGTGTGGGAGCTCAAAGAGGAGATTGGCGTGTTTTTGGAGCGGCAGGGGAAGACTGATGAATTTCCTGAGCTGAGCAACAAGAGCTGGATGTGTGACTTTGCGTTTGCTACGGACGTATTTTCACACTTGAAAGAGCTCAACGTGAAACTGCAGGGGAAGGAGCAGTTTGTGCATGACATGTACACAAACGTGAAAGCCTTCAAATCCAAGCTGGCTTTATTCTCCAGGCAGATTTTGAACAAGTCACACTCATTTTCCTAGACTAGCCACGCTGAAAGAGGCCGGAGCAAAAGTAAAGAAATAGTGAGTCACTGGATGCACTGCATGGAGAATTCTGCCAGTTTTTGGATTTCGACAAAATTGACAAGTCACTTCAATTGGTGGCCTTTCCTCTGTCACAAGAACCCGAAACAGCTCCAGAGGAGCTTCAGCTCGAACTGATCGACCTTCAGTCAGACCCTGCCTTAAAAGAGAAGTTCAGCTCTCTGAAACTAAATGACTTCTATGCTTCACTCAATGATGCCGCGTTTCCAAATCTAAGGCGAAAAGCGCAGATGATGTTGGCTTTGTTCGGCTCTACCTTCATGTGTGAACAGACCTTCAGCGTCATGATCAACAAAGCCAGCCACAGATCCAAGTTAAGACCTACACTTCAGATCCATCCTGAGAATCGCCACAACAAAACTAACTCCAGACTTTGATGCGCTGGCTAAAAAAGGAGACAAACACTGCTCCCATTAAAATGTGTCTCTCCGTGATACGCACGTTGTTAAAATAAACAGTGCGCGCAGATCAAATATAACACTTCACAGACTGACTTGCTGCAACTGTTTCGTCCTTGCACTGGTCGTTGTTGACTTTTGGCACCGGGGAAACAAATTGAATAAAAGGAACAGGACAAGTACATCTGCATCTCCTACCATTTTTGAAAAAAAAAGACAGTCAGCAGGAGAGTGATGGTGATATCCTGAAGGATAACAGAACTTTCAGTGCTTTAAAATAAAATGGTCATTTATTTGATTTTCAGTGTTTAAAGACTCATTTCGAAGTCAGAGATTTTATTGTAATGCTTTTCTTCATTTTCATTGGAAATTAAAGCACGTTTTCTCCATATCCCAAGATGTGTATTTTTCCCCCAATGAGGTGATGTTTTCAAAGCATGCCATCTATCTGCTCCTGTTCCGGCCCCTTTGTCAAATGTTAGAACTCAATGTGGCCCACGAATCAAAAAGTTTGCCCACCCCTGCTCTAGAGGATCTCATTATCTTCATTGTTATAGGCTCCATAAGCTTGATGATGAGCCTTTTTGCTTTCTGTTGTCTGGGTTGTTGTGCTAAAATTTTTTGTGCTCATGAGTTATTATCAAAAAACAGTTACCAATCCTTCTAAACTCATTCATATTATTGAGGCAATCCCTTATTTTCTGTTTAGCATTCTAAATTTGCTCCTTTTCTTGTTCTGTGAGATTCCCCCTGTTCTGCAGTGCTTTAACCTTTGTCAGTCCCCCTAAGTACTTCTTGTTACTTCTTAACCATATCTCTCTTTCTTGTTGTATTTCTACCCTATTTTTAAACTCTAGTTTAACTTTGTCCCACTGCCTAGTTTTATTATTTAGAAAAAATGTCTGTCTTCTCTAATAACTCCCAAATAATTTCCACTACCCATTCCGTACATTCCTCTCTTTTCAACAAATAGGTGGAAAAGCACCACTGTCTCATTTTTAATTCATTACCGTGCATTTTTATTGTAGTTATTATTGGTGGATACATGTCAAAGCTTTCAATTAAATGCACATTCCTTTGAAATGTAAGTTTTGTCTAGCCTAACCCATTTTTTTATCTTGGGAAATAATATGTAAATTCACTCCAAACTCCTACTACTGAGTTCACATCTTCCATGGTAAATATGTTCATAAATTTCTTCAAAAATCTACCCTTCTTTGTCATATTTCCCCTTCTAGGCCCCTCAGACAGGTACAGGATAGTTTGACCCCACTGAAATGACAAAGCAAGATAAAATAAGCCACAGATATTTTGACATAAAGAAAAAAATGTTATATACTGCTCATGCATCCACATATTTACTGAGAAAATGTCAAAGATTGCCTTAAAAAAAAAAAAAGAAAAAGAAAAAAAGAAGTCATGACGATATATAACTGCTTTGCAAAATACAACCACGATCAGACAATAAAAGTTTGGGAGATGTGGCAAAAAAACGTCCTGTAACTGTAAAATGAATAAAACAATTATTTCGTTTACTTTTAAAGAAGTTATTTATAGTAAATAATAGATTAGTTATATCAACATAATATAAAAAAAATATATTTAATTGACGGAAAACATATGTTATAAAGTATGTTTTAAAGTAACAGTAATTATAATATGTTAAAAAAATAATACTAGTTATTATATGTTAAAGATTTAAATGTTATATTTATACTAACCAATGTAATAATTAAATAAAATATTAATTAAAAAATATATTTACAGTGAAAAATTAACAGTGTTATTATTGAATAATTGATTAATTAATAACTTAATGATAAAGTACTTAAAGGACTATATTTGGGGTTAAGTAGTCTGGGGTCGAACTGTCCACTAAAAAAAATCACATATCCAATACATATAAATTTATACATGAAATTGTATAGAAATGCATTGGGGTCGAACCGGCTGGGAGCGAACAGTCCGGGGTGGAATAGTCCTGCTTCGCCCCAGACACATCTTCACTGCTGCAAGTCAAATTCCAATTCCCACCTATAAGTTATATTCCTTGCTGAAAGCTGATTTTTTTTCTCCCAGAATTTTCTTAAGCTCCATTATAGCAGTTTTAGGTGTAATATAAATACATGCCCGAGTAATCGTCCTCCCTTGCCAGTAGCCCCTTAGTACTACAAATCTACCATTATTTTCTATCCTTTTCTGTCACTATTGGAGCTCCTCTTGCAATTAATATACGTACTCCACTTTTGCCTTGTCCCAGGTATTCTGCTGAATAACCGTCTTGAAAAAACTTTTTATCAAATTCATATGTTAAGTTTTTTCCAAATGGGTGTCCTATAGCATAGCTATTTGCACCTACATTTTCTAGTATAGTTGACTGCTCTCTCTTTTTATATTTATGTCTGTGAAACCATTAGCATTGAAAGATAATATAGAAAGCATCATTATATTAAAAAGTTATTATTCCCACCTTATGTGTAACAGCTTTTTTAAGTATCTTGTTCCAGCTTTTGTGTTACATGCATGCACTAATGTTTGGCAGATGAATATTTTATACAGGTGTTTCTTCTTCTATCCATTTGAGCCTGTGTCACATCCTACAAAACATTTTGTTTTTTATTGAAAGCCCTCAAACAAAATAACAAATACACTCCCCAATACACCCTAAAACCTATTAACTTAATAATAGCACACAAAGCTATTTACATCTTCAAATATTGAAGCTTAACACTTCTAACAGGAACAATTGTCCCAATCTGACAACAACACTCACAGACTTGAGTTAACCTAGACTATTGTAATTTACTTAAAACAGTTTACAGAACAACAGGTGTTGCATGAGCATGTATTGTATGAACAAGAGCTGTGAAACTGTAGTGACTGGTATTACTGATTGTAAACCACAGTAATTGTAATCCTCAGTAATTTACTGGAAAATGGAGACATTATTGAAGGTCTGTCAGTGCTGAGGATTAAGACTCTCAGCTGTTAATGAGCTGCTCTCTGTAGTCAGGGGTACAGGGTTTGATTCTTTCTGCCCCCATTTGCCTATTATACGTCACTAAGCAAGTCAGTTATCCATATAGTTCTCCTAAAGTATACCTGACTAACAAATAGTTTAAAAATTCATGGTAAAAACAAAATAAGAGATGTTTAATATGCATTTTTCTGAGTAATTAGAACAATGAATCTCTTACGGTTGGAATTGCCAAATCCATTGGGGTACAAGGTGTCAGGCAAGCAACTCAGGGACTGGTGTTACCAGATCCAACTGGGTAAGAAATCAGACAAGCACATATGGGATGTCCCTAGGTTCATCTGATTCTCAGGGGTGTCCCTTCTCTGCTTCTGAGGGGCATATGAGGTAATGTTGGACACGCACACACAGTAAATGCCAGTTTCTGTTTTTCTTAAACTATCAGTTTTACAGCTAAAAAGCCCATTTTAACTCCAGAAAAAGTCTCTGCACAGACGTTTTTTTTCTAAGATTAAAAAGACAGCAACATCTGTTTTCCAGGAAAAAATGTCAATTTTATCTCAGAGAAAAGTATCTACACACACAACATAATCCTTTACTAAAAATAAAACAACCATCCTTTCTATGCTACTCAGTTTTAATTTCCGGACGTCTCTCATTGGCTCAGATGCTCTATATTCCAGCAGCTGAGCAGACCTGATTTGCAGCCAAGTGGATCCAGGCAGGTGGGATTTTTTGTTTGTTTTTTTTTTTTTAATTTTACCTCATGTCAGCACCGGGCCTTAGGCAGCTGTCTAGATGACATCCAGCCCTAGGGGTGGGTGATTACAGTTTACGTTTTATAGTCTTGTTTTATTTTTAATAGTTCTACAGTTTTTGCCATTCTTGACTTTATAATTTTCTGTTTTATGTAGTCATTGTGTTTCTGAAAGGGGCCTTCTCTCTTATCCCAATCCCTTTGGATACATTATTTTTTTAAGCAAGTTTTCATCACCTGTCAAAGACTGTGCCTCTTAAAAAAAGCAGAGTCGGTTACCCCTGTCTGGTGGGCTCAGTGCTCTTGAACAGTAGGGCAGCTTTTCAGTTGAAGTAGCATGGCATTGCTACAAGGTGAGATCTTCCATATCAGTGCTTCATGCAGTCCTGCATAAACTGTCTGTGATCACTGCTAATACACTGTGATTAACAGAGAAGAATTCCATATCCTCAGCCCAAAGGTAAGTGCTTTACAGTAATGCCAGGTCAGTCTGCAATAATGTAGTTATCATCCATTACCTGTTACAACACTCCAACATGGCCTTTGTAAACCATACATAGTTGGATAATAACTTTTTTCCCATCTCTCTTGACACTTATGCCCCCTGCCAGGATCAAAGTATATTCAGTGCCCACATTCTGGTTGGTGTGGAGTAGGAATGGTGTTTTTTTTATCACTCCAGCTTGCATACTTTGTGCCAGGTGACTAGCAGGATACTCTGCTGTTCTAAGTTTAGGGACAAACGGTAGTTACCGCCTCACTACCATTCACCCGCCAGCTTAGGAACATCCCTTCAAGCATTCAATGACTTCTTTGCTGCCTGGTCTTGACAAGATGGTTTCCATTTACTTAATTCAGTGTGCAGGTTATTGAAAAGTCAGTGAGTGTTGCAAAAGAATGCCTCGATATTATGGAAGGATTTTGATTTGTTCAGGTAGTTACCTCTTGATCGCAATCCTCTGGACTGGGTATTCTGGCTTGTTGTGTCAGCTGTCATCCTGGTGTTGGAACCCATGTCTTGGTCTGACCACTGTCTGGTGCATTTTGCAGGTGATGTCCCCAGGGTGGGTTCCCCTAATCTTCAACAGGTCGTTGCAGTTTATGAATTTAAAGCTTTCTGCCCTAACTTGTATCAGTTTCTAGGACAAAGCAGTGCTGGCATTCTTTATAAACTTGTCTTGGATTGTCATATATCCCTGACTTCCGTCCTGAATCTTGTTGCCCCAAGTCACGTGCATCCAGTCCACTTAGGTGTACATGAATATAGATTCAGTTCAGAATGATGTTCCTTGTGTGGGGCTGGACACAGGTTGGAGACTCATGACACCATTCCTATCTACTGGAAGACGTACTTAGATTGGATGATCACAATGTCCATTGCCATTCAGAATTCAACCATAACGAGGCAGCATTCCTCTACAGGGAGATTTTTACCATTGCTGACTTTACCAGCAGCTCTTCTCAAGGCAGTTAAAGGGCTTAGCAGCTCTGCCTACCTTAGCACCAGAAGGGCCCTTTTATCTGAAGAATACAGATTTGCTGTTTAGTTCTTCACGGCTAACATTGCCTCTGTGGCTTCCGGATTTGTGAGCACTATGCCCCCTGAGGTTTGGCTGTGGCCCAATTTGTGCTGTCTGTAGTTTGTGACCTGAATTAGTTCTCCTCAATTGTTATGACCTCATGACCCTAATTTTAAGCTTGTGCATGACAACCTGCCTCCTGGACCCTTTTCCCTTGTACAATGGTTATTTCTCGTCTCGAGCTTTTGGGTCCATTTCTGTACATGATTTTCCAGTCTTCTTTAGTGTTAGTAATTTTTCCTTCTAACTTCAAAGGGGTATTGATTACCATGCTTCTCAAAAAGCACTTCTTGGACTGTGATGGCCTGGATAGTTACCAGCTTATCATAACCTTCATTTACAGGCTCATGGGCTTCATAGATGATTACTAGGTTAACGACCCTAAAGTTCCTTTTTAAGCCTAGCCATGCTTCTCAACTGTATTTGACAGGCTATGATACCGCTCACTTTATAGTTGTTTAGCATTTCTGTGATTATTCTTTTCATGTCTTTACATGTGAGGCTTATCAGGCTTATTGGTCTGTAGTTTCCTGGGTCCATGCAGAGGGATAATAGTTGCAGTCCTCCATTATCTTGGCATGAAGCCTTTGTGGAGACTTTGATTGAAAAGTGCTTCTAGTGAGCCCAATAGGTCATGTTTCATTCAATTAAGCAGACATCCTGGAATGTTATCAGGTCCCATTGATGCTTTGCCGTTGGCTATGGAGAACACACTGAAGACCTGTTCTTTAGTGATAGTTGGGGAGCTGTGGTTGGGGGTATTTCTTGAGAAGTCTCCAGGGAGAAAGGTGGGATAAAATTAGAACTGAATGTATCGGCCATTAGATTTTCAATATCCTCTTGCTCAAAATAGTTGGCTCCATTTACAGTTAGTGTGGCACATTGTTGTGTATTGCTTTGAAGTTTTGGATGTAGCTGTAGAATGCCTTGTAGTTGTACTTAGCCCGAGAGGCTACTTTCACCTCAAATTTGGCTTTGGTAGACTGCATTAGCTCCCCAAGTTTTTTATTTAGTTTGTTGAGCATTGCATTTTCTGGTTTTGGCCATGATTTCCTTCCTTTTGCTATACAGCCTATGGATGTTGGAATTTTACCAGGGTATCTTGTTTTTTTGAGTTAATCTTATGCTTATTTTAGGTCGGTACCACTGCCTGTATGCAGCTGTATACATGGCTGTACAGGGTTTTTGTGAACATCTCGTGATAGGTAGCATTGTTTCCTTGGGTATGAGGGGGCTTGAAAGTTTACCAGGTGTCACTTGAAAGTATGGAGAAACCTTGGAATAATTCCTAAAAGTGCCAAGGATACCTGGTGTCCCAGGTTTTATTTTTATTTTGAAGGAGATAGCTTTATGGTCTGACCTAACCAGTGAGGACATTGCACTCAGGTGAGTGTAATGTTCCCTCAAGTTGGTGAAGTGAAGACTACATCAGGGAAGTTTGTGTCCCTACTAGAAGTATGGATAAGTTGTCCAGAGCATTTGTGTTGATAAAATCCAGGAATGTTTTGAGCCTGCAAGTTTGAGGTAATTTATGATTCCCAGTCTGTAGTGGGGTAGTTGAAGTCATCAGTGATTATGGTATTTTGGTATTGGGTTGAGTGAAGTGTGCGCAAGTTCATTTAAGTAAGTGGTATGTATTCCTGGGTCAAAGAGGGGGACCTGTAGCTTGCAGGGATATGGTATGGGATTTTGTTTATGATGAGTTGCACATGGAGGAGTTCAAGTGCATCATACTGCTTGACCAGCCTTGAGGTATTATTATTCTTGATGTAAATTGAGACACTGCCACCTTTTATCCCTTTCTGTGCAGTAGCTGGCCTAAATGGATGGAAGGCATTATAGGTCTGACCTGCTGGGGTGCTCTCTGCTTTAAACCATGTCTCAGTAACTACACAGACATCTACATTCTCCATTTATAATGTTCTGGGTTGATTTAGCTATGTCAGATGATTTATCAGGTTGGCAGTGCCTAAAAATGCACTATAAGGGTGATCAAGGTTTTAGGCAATATTCAAATGCCTAGATGGGACAGGTGCACACTATCCCTGGTGAAGCATCATGGTCTGTTAACCATATCCTTCCAGGTTGACAAATATTGTTCTTCCTTTGAATGACACCAAAACTAAGCCAGTTATTAAAAGCAATTATTATTTTCTTCATATTGTGGCATCATCCTTAGAGAAGGAAGAATTATGCTCATTGCTAGGCTCATACCTGCCTGGGACACATAGGTTGAATCCCCCATCACGTCTGTCTTTATATAGTCTAGGGAGGTATATCTCAGATCATTTGCTCCCACGCAGACTGTGACTGAGTCATACTGATACTTTTGATTCAGTGACATGAGTAAGTGTGTAGTCTGGCAAATATTAGCCTTGATAGGCAACTGACCATAACCCTATTCTTGCTCATCCTGGTGAGTGGGACATCACTGTGCCTCAGAGTGGAGTCTCTTATTACCAAAATGTTGGACTGTGTGGTGGTCTGCCATATGTGCTTAGATGTAGAGACACTGTGAGTTGAAGCTAAATTTATTGTGGTGAGTGCTGCTTTAGTATTGTCTTTGTGAGGTTAGTGAAGGTACTTACAGTAGTCACTACATCTGGGAAACCTTTGTGGCTTTGGTTTGGGTAGGTTATTTTTAAGAGCCTCAGCCTATGTGGGTATATGTGTTTGTCCTGTAATGTGTGGTATCGTTTCTGACAACCTGTTAGGTACTTCTATTGACTGTATGTGAGAGGCTTGCCTCTAGATACAATGTAAAATTACATCTCTCACATGCTGTATTGGATTATTTGAGAATTAGGTGGTTATCAGTAAACCTGAGACAATTTCAATACATTGTCTCAGGATGCCCATTTCTACCAAGCTGCTGATTACAGAGATGGTAAGAAGGTGTAGCTCCATGTTTTTTTCATATATGTATCTGTATATACACACACACACACACACACACACACACATATGTAGACATATTTTGATATATATATATATATATATATATATATATATATATATATATATATATATTTATGTGTGTGTGTGGGAGTGTGTGTGCACACACACATGTATGGATGTTTTTAAGATCAACGCATGGTCGACATTTTAAGTCAGCAAAAACCCACAAACAATGTTTTTGCGGGGGCAAGCCGCCCTGCACCCCCAACCCCCTGCTAATTATATATACCAATTCTGACATTGCACTACAGTGGGCAAAGGGCACATTCAATGATGCTCAGCCAAAATCGTTCAATGTTTTAAAATGTCGACTATGTGGTTTTGATTCTTGACATTTTAAATAGCCAATATTATGAACTAGACCCATACATATAGTTGGTTACATGGTGAATGGAACTAAGGGATACTGTGCACCTGTTCATGTAGCCACTGTGCAGGGAAAGTTTTGGGCAAGGTGTTTTTTGTCCAGATTGACTTTTTTGTCCAAATGTGGATTCTCTTATACTTTTCACTCCAGATTCCAAACTCAGCACCTCACTGAGACTGTCCTCACAAGATTAGTGCTGTTATTAATAGTCGACCTTCTTGATCTCACTGCATCTTTTGACATGGTTGATTGCACTGTTTTATAGGTTCATAGGTTCATAGGTTTATACTAGGCTATCTGCCCTAAGGCATTTATAAGCCTAGCCCAAAGTTTTGTGGCTTACGCCACCCCTTATGTTAAATAATATTGTGCCCATTAGTTTGTTTTGCCTCTGTCCAGCAGTGACACAGAGATGATTCCCGGGGTAAACCTACGATCTCCCATCCACCCGTCAAGATTTCTCTTGAACAGAGCCAGCGAGGTGCTCTGCCTCACATGGACCGGGATTTTATTCCACAGCATAGGGAGTCTCTGAGTGACAAATCTATCCCTCCAGCATGTCTTATTTATATCCGTGCTAAGGTTTAAGTCGCATACCTCTTTCCTTTAAAGTTGTACTGTGTTCTACAGCTGTTTTACTTTAGTTTTCTTCTTGTCGTGCGTTCTTAACTGGACTAATGTCTATATTTAAATGCTGTGTTTTTTAACTGTATAATGCAAATAATACTTAATGTGGAGATTTTCTCCCCGGGCCTCCGCTGAAAACGGACCTATGTCAAGTCGGACTCTCCCGGTCAACAAATGTAAATAAATAAAATAAATAAATAAACTATGGTATTATCAAAACGTTCTTGAACTGGTTTACTTCTTACCTGTCTGACTTTTCACATAGAGTGTTTTCTGGAACAACTCCTCTTCCACTTTCTGTCTGGATTGTGGTGTACTACAGGGATCCATTTTAGACCCCATTCATTTCACCATATACTTATTGCTCTTGTTTATTTGGGGAGAGACTGTTCTGCAGCACTTCTGTTGTACTACAGCACTTAGATTTTCCTTTCCTCAGGTTTCTTTGTCAAAAATAAATTCCTTGTTTGAAGAGTTGTATGGTATCTAACACGGGATAGTTTCTAATCTGCTGAAGTTCAGTACATCCAAGGTGGTCCCTATGTCCATTCACTCCACTGCTAGAAACTGCTTTCATCCACTAAGTCTATGTATGTTTAAGAGAGGAGTCAGGATTACTTTGCGTCTCAAGTGCAGTATTTTGAAGTATTTCTTGACAACAAGCTGACATTGAGGGATCGGGTTTCATCTGACATTAGGTCTGCTTGTTAACCACCCTACATAATGTATCACAGATTAAGCACCTTGTAACAGCTGATGACCTGGTAGTCATTAGGCAAACTTTAGTTTCGTCATGGCTGGACTACTATAACTCGCTATACATAGGTCTCCCAGACTGTGACCTAAATACTTACAGGTATTCCTTATTATCATCATGTCATGATGGTCTTCTATAGCCTTCACTGGCTACTAATGCGGACACCTTTTTTTATAAGGTTCTGTTCTTGGTTTACTAAGCCCTACACAACATGGGTCTCCTATCTGAGGGAGCTGCTTTTGATTTACTTCATGGCCCAATCTCTTCTGGGCCTCTCAAGGGCTGCTGGTGCTTCCAGGAATGCAGTCCAAATCCTCTGAGGTATGATTTTTTGTATGCCGAGTTACACATCCTTGGAACCTCATACATGAGACTCTTTGAGATGTCTCGGTGGTTAGTGGGTTTAAAATGTCCCTTATTCCCCATTTGTTTCAGATAACTTTCAGTTACTTTTTTTTCTTTTCTACTTCTTTTACATGTACTCTTTAAGCTATGATGTGGTTGTTGGACACTGTTATGTTGTTATTTATTTTGTGTGTTTTATGTTTATTTATTATCCCTCTGATTAGCCAATACCACGTTAATAAAATTGAACTTGAACTGTGCATCTGAGTGGAAGCAACACTCAGTATGGGCAGAGCAGTAATATTCTGTCCATCAACACTTAATCTTGATGTGTCTCTATGATCTGGACTTCAGTTATTCTGTGGTCAATGCTGTGGGTCTGCCTGCCAGCCTAGGTGATCACTTAATCTACACCATAAAGTACCAAAACAGCCGCAAAAGACATCATTACAGCCTGGTAAGAAAAACTTGCTACTTTTCATAGGTTAATAGGTAGGTACTAGGCTATCAGCCCAAGGGCCTACGTAAGCCTAGCCAACAAGGTTCCCTGGCTTACGCCACCCAAGAAATTTAATTTCCTGTAACCCTGTTGAGCAGAGCCACAGAAGTGATCCTCAGGGTATATGTGTATCATGACAACACTTTTATTAATACACTGTATCTACTTAACTGAGAGTCATGCTGTCTCCAAGTTCAATAAAAATCTGCCTATGTGTTCTGAACACCCTAGCCCCTTAAAAAAAAAAGTCAAAGCCAAATCTGACCCATGTTTATCCTTGGCAGCTGAACAATTTATTAAGCAAAGAGACAAAACGTGGACAGTCTGGATAAAAAAATAAAACAGCTCCCACTTTACTAGTGTATAGACAGCTAAGAAACCTACCAAAACAACTTCTCACCAAAAGTAAGGAAGCTTTTTACTGGACCAATGAAAGCTTACACACTAATAATCCAAAAATGTTCTAGGCCTCAATCAATAAACTGTTAAACCCTAGGATAAGCTAAAAAGAAACACCAGACACACAGAAACAAGAAGATACCATAGCCAAACCAGTTCAATAACCACTTTATACAGATTGTACAGTCATTAACCAACCATGTAACTAAACACAATGGTCCAACTCAAATTAACTACTTCATTGTTTCTCCATCCATCTAGTTCCCACAGATACCAATAAAAATAGAAAAAAATGCCTCAAAAATTAAAGCCTACAACCTGGCAAATATCTTAAAATAGCAACTGAGTCTATTGCATCTATCCATCCATCTGCAACCCCCTTTTCCCATTTTTTTTTTTTTTGCACATGGGGTCTCTTGCATATCCAGTTTAAATTCTGATAAATTGATTCAAATCTGAAAATAAAGTTCCCCTTGCTATGGAAAAATAGTTCATTATTTCACAACACAAGGATGGGTCCATACAGATCATTCAAACAACAGGCCATTTGCTATCGTATCACCCCTATCAAAAATATTAGAAACATGTACTCAATAAGCAATTTCTCAACTATCTAATAGATAACTAGATTCTGTCTTCTTCCAAGAAGGGACTGAGGAAGTGCAAAAATATGAAGAACGAAATCTAGAGATTTCTGAAAAAGTATAAAAAAGAAATATAGACATGGGAAAGAAATATTTGATATGGTGCAATATTTATGTGCAAATGAAAAAGCCAAATTAATCATTACAAAAAAGCAGCCCCAAAGATATTCAAAGTGAAATACAGGCAAAGGCGCCCATATATGGAAAATTTCAGTATACAGAAAATAAAACCACAAAGGGGGAACATAGAACAGAAGATTAGTAAAGTAGAAATTGCAAACGTTGAAGCTGAAGTTATGAAATACCTGCAAAGTGAAGGATTTGGTGTAGAAAGTCTGACATAGGTTATATCACAGCATGATGGAATGACAAATTGCCCAAGTAAGGAGAAACGGGAGGAAAAGGAGACATCTGAAGAAGAAATATGGACATGGGAAAGAAAGAGAGATTTAATATGGTGTAGTATTCACACAAAGGACAAAACAAAACTAATTAATACAAAAAGAGCAGCACCAAAGATATTTGAGGAGAAATACAGGTAAAGGCATTTGGATATGGAAATTTTTACAATACAAAAGTAGAAAATGAAGAGAGAAAGTAGAAAAGAGGATTAGTAATAGAAAAGTTAAAGAAACAGAAACTGAGATTACGGATTACCTGTAAAGTGAAGGGTTTAGTGTGGAAAATGTAACTCTTATAACACCACAGCAGGATAGAATAAAGGCTCCCCAAATTAAGGAGAAACCAATGGAGCGGGAAACATCTGATCATTTGCCATATGAAGATACCGTGGAGCCTTCAGTGGGATACCTGTACAAAAATTCAGTTGGAGTTGTACAGCAAGGAAGAATCAGGAAACTGTGGCAACTTTGATGGAGTGAATGTTGTGGAGTGCTAGGCCAGTGAGTTCCAATATGAAAGAGGAACAGATGTTACAGGATAAAATTGAGGAGAATATGGCACAGGAAGATGCTCTGGAACTTTCTATAGAATGCCTGCAGGAAATGGAGAACAAATAATGTGCCCTCTGTAGAGGAAAATGATCTAAGGGAAGAGTTGCTTGATTTAATAGAGATGAAGACATATTAAGATCAGTAAAAGAAATAGACTACAGAAAGTCAATAATACCCAAAATGTTAGAAGTTTGATAAAACAAATGAACACAGTAATCATGACTGGTCATAGAAATTTATGCAGTATAACAGAAGTAAATAGGATACGTTACTGTGCAGCTAAATTAATAACAGATAGTCTTACCACAAAAAATACAAGGCAGTTAGGGAAAGGGAAGGGAAAAATCAAATGCTATTACGGAAGTATTGAATAGTGAAATCTATAGAGCAATTAAGACAAGAAGTGTCACTGTTAGAAGAGCACAGAAGAGGGAACAGATCAACAAAAATAGAAAGCTAGACCTGATAAAATCACCATACAGTATCAGAACATATCAGGATACATTGTACACTACTGCAAATAATAAACTAAAGATATCAGCACAGGCAGGAAACACTTGGAAGATATGCAGATAAATGTAAAGGAAAAGTACAGAATATGCAATTCATTGATGACCCAAAATGTTTTATAGAGAATTGGGAAACGATGCAAAAGGAATTGAAACAGCACTAAAAGAAGATGAAATAGATACATTTTGGAGAAATATTTATAAAGATCCTGTGGAACATAACAAAGATGCTGAATGGATAGAAGAAGTAAAAGAAAGAATAAGAAGTTCAAATGTACAGGATATGAAATGGGATGAAGTAATGGCCAGAGACACTGAAACAAAATTAAGGAAAGCTCCTAATTGGAAAATCCCAGTCCCAGATGCAGTACCTAACTTCTGGCTAAAAGTATTAACATCTTTATATGAAGATTTAGCCATGATTAAGAACTATTTATATGCACACCCTGAACAGACACCAACCTGGTTACCAACATGAAAAACAGTACTCCTCAAGAGTGAACCTGCAAGCTATCCTAAAACTATAGACCAATTACTTGCCTTCCGATGATGTACAAACTATACACTGGAAATGACGGCAGAGTTTATAGTCATTTAGAAGAAAACTCAGTTATGGTAATAGAACAAAAGGGTAACAAAAGAAAGTCATAAGGAACAAAGGATCATTTTAAATAAAGTCATAATGGAGAAATGTAAAAAGGGAAAGAATTTTAAGTATGTTATGGATAGACTAAAGAAAAGCATTTGACAGTATCCCACATTCATGGATAAAAGAGTATTTAAAATGCATAAGATACACCCTACACTGATCGATTACATTACAGCAACCATAAAACAGTGGCAAACCAGTCTGCAGTTAAGCTATGATAAAGGACAAATTATTATTCAATGGATAAAAATTCTAAAGGGAATATTCCAGGGTGACTCTTAGTCACTGCTGCTCTTTTGTCTTGCCCTTAACCCATTAAGCTGTACTTAATCGAATAGGTCATGGCTACAGTTTGGTTCCCAGAAAACAACAAAATGTAAATACTTCTCTTCTTCTTTTTTGGCTGATTTAAAACTGTATAGTTCATCAGATAAGGAACTGAAAGCACAACTGCAAGTGGTCAAAACTTTCTCAGATGTTATAAGAATGTTATTTAGTCTTGATAAATGTGTGAAAGCAACCTTTAAAGCAGGAAATTTGCAGCGCCTAGAAAACATCAGAATGGGACAGGAATGTGACATAAAAGAACATGAGCAAGGGGAAGTATATAAATATTTGGGAACTGCTCAAGGATCAACAATAAAATATGAACAAATGCAAATAAAACTTAGTAAGGAATATTTTAGAAGATTAAAATTAATACTGAAAACAGCTCTGACATCCAGGAACAAAGTCCAAGATGTAAGTCAATTTGCTGTTCCTGTCCTTACAGTTTTAGAGTTGACTGGCTACAAAAGCTATTGGATCATTTTGACAAGAAAAATGCTTCATGCTTATCAAATGATTTATAAAAATCAGTGTATACTAAGATTATATATTACCAGTTCTGAAGGAGAAAAGGGTTTCCTCAAAATTGATTGGATGTATATATCTGCAATTGTAGGACTGCATACATATCTGCTGACCTCACAATATCCAAACATAGTTTAAGTTTTAAAACATAAAGAGAATAAGTCTAAAATTACATTCCTGCTTAGTTTAGCAGAACCATATTGGTGTAAAGTAGGAATGGAAATCAAACCAGAAGTAGATAAAAATCAGGCAGCAACTGAATGTGCCAAAAAAACAAAAGAAAGAATATAAGGGGAAGGATCAGATGAGAAGGCATGAAATATGAAAAATGCATAAATTTATTCGCAAATACGGAAAACTCTTGGACTAACCTCATGTCGATCAGGACTGAATGCAGAAATGGTTAAGGAGAGGTGAATTTAAACAAAAAGATGAAAGATTAATATTGGCAACCCAGGATAGTGGACTGTGTACACGTTGGTTTACAAAGTCCATTGAACATGTTTGAGAAACAGACAAATGCAGGTTTTGTAAAACAGAATTGGAAACCGTCTTGCATCTTCTTGCTGGGTGTGATACACTATTATGCCTTTCAGTATACAGTCCTGCCATTAATGTGGCAAGACTGTTCCATTGGGAATTATGCAAATGTTATAATATTGTAGCAAGACCACTTCTGGCTAACATCAAAGATCAGAACAATACTAATTTCATGAACTTTAATCATACTTTGACTTAGGAATTGTGTCCATTCCCGTCATGGTATTAGAAACCCAAAAGACATGGAGAAATTAAACCCAGTAAAACTTACCTCACTGACATAGCCAGAAGACTTAAACCAAAGAAGCTTGGAGTTCACCTGTCTTATAAAAATATTATACTTTAACGTAAGCAAAGCTTTCAAGTCCTACAGTCTCTATTTTCAATGCATAAAAAAACAGCTCAATGCATCACTTAATGTTTAACTAGACAAGCCAGTCAATCAGAATCAGTGTACACATCATATGTTACATATATCTTATACACAATAAATATCCATGGAAATAAATAAATATATATTTATATAAATATATGTGTGTGTATAGTATATAATCAAATAACTATTAAAAAATACTAATTATATAAATATATACTTATACAGCCCGGGTACAATTTAGACATAAGCGTGATTATATTTTAAAACAGGTTTTATACTATTCATAATATTTAACCCTGGTGGCGAGTCAGCTCTAAAGTAATTAAACCACTTATCACTGTATTTAATTTAACTGTATTAATTCTGTCTTATTAGTTAAGTCCCCCCATGCTTACTTGGATAATCTTTTTGGAGCACTCTAAACTTAAATGTATGTTCATTCCCCTCCTGCATAATATGTTTACTTAAAGTATTTGTATCGATTTTTTAAGTATATCAGACAAATGGGAACCTATCCTTTCTTTATGTTTTTGGTTTGTTTTCCATATATAGAAACAGTTGCATTTCATACAGTAGCAAAGTATATAACATTTTCTGTGTAGCAGGTCACAAAGACATTAAATATAAATTTCTATTTCATAATCAGATGTACAAGTTCATTATCTAAATTAATATGATTAATAAACTAAAAAAACAAGGATCTAGGATCTGTGCCTTTTAATTTATGGTACCTTAATTAATAGTACTATATAAACTCAAGCATTTTATCGTTTAATTTGTTCTGGTGAAGTCCTGAGTGTTACAGGATGAAAGTGCTGAACAACCTGTATGTTTTAAAATAAATTTTGCCATGATTTTGCACTTTGATTCCTCCATCTGTTTGTAGCACACTGCTTTAGCCTTGCTACCTGTTTATGTAAATTAATATGATTACAATAGACGCAATAAAAATTCAAATTATTTTCTTTATGTATAAATCATGGCTTATTACGGACTACTTTTTTTATCTCTTTATCTGATTTCAAAATAGTCCAATTCTTTTGTAGTATATTTCTAATATAATTGTAGATTAAACTTTGTAATATATCCCATAGAATAATCTCTATATGCCCTATTAATTCTAGACTTGTGATTAATGTTGGAAAAATAGGGTTTACCTAATCTGTCACATTCTGATACCGCAAACTCCAAAAAGTTTATTCAAGTAAGCGTGGGGGGACTTGACTAATAAGACATAATTAGCTGAGTATGAGTATAAGTGGATTAATTGTTTGAGCTTACTCACCACTAGGGTTAAATATTATGAATAGCATAAAACCTGTTTTAAAATATAAGCAAGCTTATGTCTAATTGAATTGTACCTGGGCTGTATAGGTATATATTTATAAAATGTATATGATTATTATTTTTAATAGTTATTTGATTATATAGTACACACATGTAAATTTATATATATATATATATATATATATATATTTCCTTGCATAAGATATATGTAGATTTTTAAATGTTTTTAGATAATGACATGATGTGTTGCCTGATTCTGATTGGCTGGTTTGTCTATTTAAACATTAAGTGATGTACTGAGCTATTTTTATGCATTGAGAAAGAGTCTGTAGGACTTGAAAGCTCTGTTTGCATTAAAGTATAATATTTTTATAAGATGGTTGGACTCCAAGCTTCTTTGGTTTATTGGATTGTTACCTTTACTTCTGGAATCCATTCAGTTGCTGGAGAAGTTATCGTGGCTAATAGCCAAAAAACATATAGCTTCTACCTTCTTATTGCCATCTGTCCTCTATGCTGTCCAAGTCTTTATTAACCTTCAAATGTCACAACTATCAAAACTTGAGTAATCGCATAATAAAATAGCCAAATTTGCAGTAAACTATAACAACAGAGCACGCCATTGCCTAGCCCTCAGAGAATTAAACTGGTTTAGAACTAGCACATCATCTAGCTCTCTCATTGCTAACTACAATACACAAACTTCTCTATAAAGCAAAAAAATGCCCAATTCTTACCAGCTTAATTACTACAACACTACTCCCCCAACAGAATTTTAAACTTTAGAGAAATATCATTAATCACTGTACCGAATCATCTATTATTGCACATGACTCTCTGTGTTCAAATAGTTTATGGAACCACATCACACAAACACTGAAATCCATTCTGAATGCAGACTCATTTAAAACATAACTAAAACTTCATCTCTCAAATCAATAGATCTGCTCCTTTATATCTCTAGGATGTTGTCAAAACAGTTTTTCTTCATTCAGAATCCCATACCCCACAACTTGTATTCACAAATATCCCATACCCCACAACGTGTATTCACAAATATCTTAATAGTTTTATTAGTTTCTCCCAGCCATATTCTTAATTTTGGAACACTGCTCACCCCCACCTGTACACTTCTAATATATTCTTTACAATAGCCATATGTATGAATCTATGAACCTGCTTTATGCACCATCTCTTAACTTCAATATTAACCGTTTCTGGCCTACCTATTGCTTTCCATCAGGTCCATTACTTTGAATTCCTTAGCACCAGTCACATGATCTGTTATCTGTTTGACAAACTTGCTAATAAACCTCTTCAAATGCTCAATGTTCAAAATGTACTAATGCATAATTATGTTTGTATTGTAATAGTTTGCCTTTATTTCATATGACTGTAATTTCAATAGCAAATGAGAGTGCAATTGTTAATGTATATTACTTAAAATCTGTCCATGTATGTAACTGAATGTCTGCTTAAAAATGTATAAGATATGTTGCTGTTCATGTATGTAACTGAATGTCTGCTTAAGAAATGTATGCAGTATGTTGAGCTTTTCTCCTTGGACCTCCTCTGAAAAGTTTTTTTTTTTTTGTTTCATTAAACCCAGTCAGACACCCACAGTAAACAAAAGTAAAATAAATACAATTATTTTTAGCTATCTCTGTACATCATTTCCTACATCTGAGCAGAATTGTGACCCAACACTAACTGGACAAACAATTTCTTTAAGGACAGCTGCATCAGTATCCTTTGAAGGCCCCCCCCCCCACCACGCACTACAAGATCTGAACTTCATAACTGACAAGCATTATGATCTCAAACACATTTCAACTCAGATAACTCCAGGACTTTGTTTATCTGAGGTTTGCACTTGTGCGGTATGTTTCTTTCCATCTTGGTGTTCACTGCCTAAAATTCATCTAACCCCAAAACACTTCAAGAGGCATCCTCAGTGTTGGATGTTACAGATTCATTCTTACTATATCAGTTGATCAATAAGACAGCCTTATTTGATGAGTCTAGAATACCCTCTAGCCCCCTGTGGATGAGTGTCTTTTCTAACTGCTATAACGTTTGGATTTCAGGCACATGTATATTTTTATATCAGTTGTTTAAAATGTGCGGAAGGATTCAGAAAGCAGCCTAGTGCTTGTATTAAGAAATGCAGTAACAAAAAAAAAATCTGTTTCCATGATGTGGTACTGTCAAATCCAGAGACACATTATTGTGTTACTATCACTTCTGTGTCACTGTTAGACAGAGGTACAGTATACTAACTTCGAAAAAGGGCATAGCAAAATTCATTTAAAATGGATGGCGAAAGCCAAACACACTCTGGCTAGGCTTATAAATGTCCTAGGGCAGATAGCCTAGTATGAACCTATGAACCTATCAAATCCAGAGACACATTATTCACACAGAGGAAAGACCTCAGTATTGTCTGATTTGCATCTCTGAGTTAATGGTGCAGTAGCTAACAGTGGCAGCTGATCCAAGATGTTAGCACAGGCATTATTCTCCCTCGCATTCACTTGCAACACACATACACATATAGATTTCATGCCCCATACCTGTGTTGTCACAACTTCCAGTATGTGTCATTTTTTCCTGCCCTGGTAAACCATGTATTAGTACAGTCAGTCATTAATGCCAGACAGAATTCTCATCTGAAGCGCCTTCCCTGTGGAGTCTGGAAGTCCTGCCCGCAGTCGAGTGACATTTAAAGACATGCAGGTAGGTGCGTGCGTGAAAAGTTATGTCTTCTTTGAAGGCTGGGCATCGGGCTGGCAACTCAGAGCCATAAAACATCAAATGCCAATCATTAGCAGACCACAGTTCCGCCGTGGCGACCCCTAACCGGGAAAAGCCGAAAGACAAACAACAACTTGATATCCTTCAGTAAATGCATGCTAATGCAAAAGCGGTTATTCTAGTAGCTTTCTACATTTTTAAGAGGAATATGTAAATTCTGCCTGTGATTGTATGTCTTTGTCCTACTGTTAATTTTGAGTTTGTCTAGATATTTTGCACTACAGAGTTGAGAGGCAAGCATTTATATTTCCTGAACCTCTCCTTTATAACTCAATAACTGTTGCAAGCATTGAATAAAGCCCGAGATCCTAATAATACATTAAAGAATCCCTTTCTCCAGTAACTTATAAGTTAGCATAGCAGATCAGTGACAGGTGGCACAGGTGCAGAGTTCAAAAGCCTTTTTCTCCCCTTTGTAGTTTTTCTTTTTTTAACATCTTATTTTTTATGTTATATCCCTGGTATTTAGTGATGGTGCAGCGTTCTAATATCCTGTGTGGGAGGTGAGGGTGCAAGGCTGGAATCCTTTTTAGTACCTTTAAGGCACGCTGTCTATAGTATCTCTGGTGTCTAGTGGTTCCCCGCTCAACATTTTTTTTTTTTTTTTTTTTTTTTTTTAATTAATAGCTTTCAAGGAACCCTATATGAGTATCCCTGATGTCCAAAGTTCCTCCCTGACCCACATTATATGTTAAGTGCATTTAAGACACAAGATGAAAGTGTCATCCCAACATCTTCAGAGTTATCCCTGATGTCTCATGGACCCCCAAACCCACATTTTCAAAGTTCTCCATAGTGTCTAGTGGCTCCCTCACATTGCAGAATTTGCTCATTAATCTAGGGAATTGTGGAGGTATGACAGCTCCCCCACCCACACACACACCTAACAAAAAACATTACAACTTCCCTATGTGACTTCCCAGATAAATACACCCTCACAAACAAGCACACACATACGTACCTAACATTACCTGTCAAATAAATTCCCCAGCACTTACTTCTATGTCAGTGGGTGAACACAAGCTTTGGGCTGTTTTCATTGCCACTAGCAGCCAGGAGCACCCATGGTATTTTACGCAGCCATGTGATTCTTTGAATCACTCAGTTGAGTAACCGCTGTACCACAGGCAGATGTCCTTGCATATCACTGTTGCAGTATTCATAATCTAAGAGATCTTCTGCCAAGGATAGCCCAACATCTGGCCAGTGTACTAAAACCCTTAATACTTATGGGCACCATACGTGATGCATACACTCCCCCGAAGAAAGCATAAGGTGACATATGGATGGCACGTACCCAGAACTTCTTTGCTGCCAGTCCGAACACTATCATTGAATGTCGGTCTGAATGCCTTTCTGCTGTCCTGGTTATGAAGCTGTTTCAGATAAGTGCCCCACTGGGCTTTTTCCTTATCTTTCTTTTTAATTTAGTGCTGTTGGGCTCATGTCATCCAGAAAGGGAATATGTCTGTGTAGGAGGCAGATTCCCCATAACGACTGTCACAACCAGTGTCTTTTCTGTTTGGCTGCTTCCCACGACCATATGCAGTGTTCTGTCTGCCACGCTTTTGTCCCTAAAACCTTACATAGTCGTCTCTCCTCTTTATTTATTTCCCTTAAAAACTAATGCCTTAAGCTGTTGGCTCGAGATGCTATGGGGTAGTATTCCCGTCCCGAGGGTCAGCCCTTAGCCAAGAAAAAGGCCAAAAAACGTTGGTCTGATACGACTGCTGTCCATCCTCCCCTAGGCATCTCTCTCGAGGCTAGTAAAAGCCCAGAGGATTGTCTGGTGGCTGCCTCAGATTCCCCTGCCATGACCCCATCAGAGACTGGCATGGATCTGACTTCTAGCACATTCTCAGAGGCTTTACAAATGTCTGCTCCATATGTTGAGAGGTAATCACAGATTATATCTGAGGAACCGATGGGGATTTCACAGATCTTAGGGAGGATATCCCTACCACCCTTGTTGAGCATCTCCAAGAGTCTGGCATTCCAAGGATGTTTCATGTGGATGTCCCACAGAAAAAGAACCAGAAAACCAAGCAGATTTCCCCTACAGTTAAGGATCTCAGGTGTGAATGGCAGGATTTTACTCAGAGGCTATTTAAGGCTTTAATGGCTTTAAAGCTTCCTCAAATGGTGTCTGTGCCTGCCCCTCCCTGGTCTTCCACTCCTCTTATAAGACACAGGGAACTAGAATCCTCACATGAGGATCTGGATTTTGGGGGAGAGTCCCTGGCTTACTGTTCTCAAACTCCTCCCCCCTTGGGCTGTGGTTCAGAGGAAGAGGATTCTATTGGTTCAGATTCCCCTTTGAAGGAACTCTGCCTTTACGATACTGATGCCTGCATGATGGACTTTTTTAAGGGGATTGCTCTCAAGCCTATGATATTCAGAAAAGGTATTATGAGCTCCTCCAGATGGAGTGTCCTTAACTTTCTTCTGTTTCCCCAGTACTGCCTGCTCTCCTGGATACCTTTTCAGCACCTTCTGTGTTCCCTGATTCTCAGCCTCTTGCTCCCAAGAAGCCTGATAGATTTTAAATGGTTTCTGATGAATGTAAATTTTTTTATAAATGCCCTTCTGCTGATCCTTCTGTAGTGTCTCTGTCTTCTGACAAGACCTCCAAGTTGTTGCTGTCTACCAAGTTGCTTCCTTCAGATAAAGATAGTAGAACCATGTAGAGGCTGGGCAAAATGGTTTATACTGCTGCCACTTTATCCTTTTGGGTCATCAACTGCCAGACTCACATGACCAGGTATGTTTTGGCCCTGTTTTCTCAGGTTTCCAAAGTAGTTTCTGACCTTCCTTACTCTGAGGGTAAGGCTTCTGCCTTTTCCCTATTGAGCTGTACATCTCATGTAGCCCGCTACTCTGTCAAGTACAGCTACAATGCAGCTGATGTCTCCTCTAGGGCTGCTGCCTTTGATTCTGTTATCTTGGCTTTGTCTTCAGGCAAAACTATTTGATGCTCCTTTGGATAATAAAAATCGTTGATGCTGCTGCTGTTGAAGTTTTCAAGTCTCTCCAGGATAAGGTTAAAGCCTTGTAGGAGTTGAAGCATATTTTTTGTTTCTACTATTCTTAAATTTCAGAAGAATTACCCCTCCAAATCAGCCTTTGTTCACAGGCAGTCACCCTCCAACTAAGGGGGAGAAGACCTTTTTGCTAAGTATTCTTAAACCCCTACTTCACAGAGACCTGCTTTTCAGGATAACCCAGGTTCCATTTGACAGTTTGCTTTCTCTTTCCCTCAGTCCAGTTCCCCTTATCCTTCTGGCTTTCCTTGCCTCTCCCACATTAGTTAAATGTCACAATGGTCTCTTGGGTCCTTTCCATTATCTGCCAGAGATATTTCATGGTTTGGAAATCCCTTCCTGCCATTTTGGGCATCCCCCAACCTCCTCAGTAACAACTTCCTTTTTTTCCTAGAGGTGCTCCATTCTCTTTTGGTCCAGGGCACTATTCAAGCTGTGCCTCCTTCGTAGGTAGTGAGGGTTTTTTATTCCAAAATGTTTTTGGTTCCCAGAAAGGAGAGCACCTGGAGACCAGTTATGGACCTTTCCCAGCTCAAAAACTTTCTCAAGATTCCTTTCCTTCGAATGTTGTCTCCCCAGACAGTTTTCCCTTTCTTCTACCCCAGGCCTTTCTGGTCTGTCTGTGGTTCCCAGAAAGGCGGGCACTTGGAGACCAGTTATGGACCTTTCCCAGCTCAAAACCTTTCTCAAGACTCCTTTCCTTTAAATGTCTCTCCAGACAGTGTTTCCCTTTCTTCTACCCCAGGCCTTTCTGGTCTCTCTGGATTTCAAGGATGCATACCTTCATATCCACATCCATCCCTTTTTCAGGAAATATTTACATTTTTCTGTTTCCTCCTTGCATTTTCAGTTCTCTGTCTTGTTGTTTGGCCTATCTGCTGCTTCAAGGGTATTCGCCAAATACTTCACTGCTGTCATTGCCCTTTGCAGGATGAGAGGAGTGCAGATCTTTCCCTATCTCGGTGATCTGCTCATTCATGCTTCTTCCCTTGATGCTCTGCTTCAAGATTTCTAGTTTATTATTTCCCTGGTACAAAGTCTGTGGTTCACCATAAACTTACAAAAAAAATCAGCTCTGACCCCCTGTCAGGTCATAGTTTCCTTGATTGTAGGTTGCAGACCATCCACATGCCAGCATCTTTGCATGTCCTCAGGGCCCTGTCTCTTGCTACCATTTTCCAGTCTCTTCTTTCTCTAGCATTGGTCACAGCTAGGGAATTTCTCAGGGTCATTGAGTTCATGGCTTTCGCCATTCCCATTCTTCATCTGGCCAGGTTCCACATGAGGAAGCTTCAGTGGTACCTCACGTCAGTGTGGCTTCAATATTGCCACCCTCTGAACTTCCCAATACCCTTCCTTCCTTGTCTCAGGTTCAAGCTTCAGTGGTGGATTCATCAACTTTCTCTCAACCCATGGCTTCCCTTCCAAGCTGCAGACCTAACTCAAGAGCTCTTTACAGACACCTCAGACAGGATACGGGGGGACCTTTCATCTCTCTCAAGGTTCAGGTTCTCTGGCTTCTGCATCAGAGGTGAGACTACAGTAATATAAAGTAGATGAGAGCCCTGCTTTTAACTCTTAAGGCTTTTCATTTCCTCCTTTATCCCAGGCCCCAAAATTTTCACAGACAAACACCATTGATGTGGCATGTCAACAAGCAAAGAGGTACAAGGTCTTTTCTTCTTTGCAGACTAGCTCTTCAGGTCTGGAATCTTGCTTTCCAGTATCAAGTGACTCTTCAGGCAGTTTACATTCCCTCTGAGCACAACCTAGTGGCAGACTGAGCAGGTCCAGCACACAAGCTCACAAATGGATGATTCACAGAGATGTGTTCTGGACATTGACCATCGATAGGGTATTCCTCAGGTATATCTTTTGGGTATTCCTCAGGTATATCTTTTTACCTCCCCTCTAAATAGGCAACTTCCTATATTGTGTTCCAGAGTCCCAAGTCCTCTGGCTTAGAAAGTGATTGCCCTATCTTTTCCTTAAAAGAAGATGTTTCTGTACACTTTCACTCCCCTTCCTCTGCTACCACAAGTCTAACACAACATCAGGCAGCACTCTCCCATAATCTTGCTAGTGACTTCCTTTTGGCCTAGACAGCATTGGTTCCTCCTTATTTCTCATTTGGCCAAGAGCAATTACCACAAGTTACCTCACCAGGTAGATCTTCTCACACAAGACAAGGGATCTGTTATCCATCCTCACTTGTCCAGTCTTCAGCTGACACTGCGGACGATAGGGTTTTGATCCCTTTAGGCACCTCTTTTCTGAGGACATGCTTTAGATCCTGCAGGAGGCCAGGAGACCATCTATTTGGAAATCTTATATGTCCAAATGGAAGCGTTTTTTTGTTTGGTGCCTCTATCATCATCATCAGGATCCCCTATCTGTGCAGGTTCCTTTGTTTCTCTCTTATTTGTGTGATCTGCTCCATGATGGGTTAGCATATTCTTCAATGAAGTTTCACCTGTCAGCAATTTCTGCTTGTTTGCCCTTGACACCTCCTTTGGCCTGTAGATTTCAGGTCAAGCAATTTCTTTAAAGCGTCCTTCATATCTGGCCTCCCATGAAGTCTTTTCCACCTTCCTAAGTCCTCAGTTCTTTTCTTGAAAGATTGACTTAGACTTATTTTGAGCCTTCTTCTTCAGCTTCCTTGAAATGTTGCACTTAGAAGACTGTTCTTCTTTCAGCTAAGAGAGTGTCTGAACTTCAGACTATCATGGTTGTTCGTCCTTTCTTAGTTTTTGACTGAAACATGGCGTCTCTTCATACTAATCCTTCTTTTATGCCCACGCTGGTCAATGAGTTGTCGCTTAATCAGTCTATTTGTCTTCCTTCCTGTTTTCCTTCTCTGCAGTCTGCCATTGAGAAGTTTTTTCACACCTTTGATTTTCATAGACAGCTCAGATATTATTTGGATAAAAATAAGTTATTCGCAAATCTGAGCAATTTTTTTTTTTGTTTCCTTTCATCCCAGATCTTTGGGTTTTACTGTTTCTAAGCAAACCATCTCCTACTGGATTTCTAAAGCCATTTCTTTTTGTTATTCTTTTCAAGATAAATGTTTTTCCTCTTCAGTAAAAGATCGTTCTACCAGGACAGTTACCTTCTCTACTACTTTTTCAAGGGGCTGGATACTAATTCCATCCTTGAGGCTGCTACTTGGCCATCTGTTCATACTTTCACTAAACTTTACAAGTTAGATTTTATTTTCAGGGCCAGAGCTGGCTATGCCAGGGCTATCCTGCATGAGTTTCTGAGGGTTATTCTGTGCCGTCCTCCTCCCAGGCTTTCTCTTGAGTTTTTGTACTCTCCCTTATGAATACTGCAGCAGTGATATGGAAGGACATAGTACAGTTGTGTAAAATCGTACCACAACAGTTAATTTCCTTCTCTTTAATGTTGCAGTATAGGCTTCCTCCCTCCTGCCTCCTCTTCTGTAGCCTGTTCCTTCTTGCTGTCATGGCCGAGGGTCTCTTCTCTTTTTCTCCTTCTGAATGCACATGTTTTTCTGTGTTCCAAGGGACATTCTGTTCCTCCTAGGGCTTTTCCACTTCTGAGTGTGTGCGTCCGTACATCACCTTTATGCCCTACTCCTTGCGTGGGAAGCGAACCTGTGACATACTGCACCTATAAGTAGTAAAGGGTTTGGTATACTGGCTGGACATTAGGCTATCCTTGACAGGAAATCCTTTAGGTTTTAAGTACTGCAGCAGTGAAGACAACGACTTCTACTGTTATGGTAAGATTTTACACAACTGTACTTTATGGGTTAGAGGACATAGCTAATTAACATTTGCCTTTCCCCTGGAATGCATCACATTAATATCTAGCATGACCACAGAGACAACCCACTGCAGAAGCACTGCAGTACAGCTCTCTCTAAATGTAAAAAAGTTACAGGGAGGTGTGCACCTCATGTACACCTTGAAGTGACATTTTTGAATTTGGCCCATAATGTCAAATCTGCTTTATTTCTTCAGAAAGCTGTTTGCTAATAGCATAGGATGAACAATGAAGTAGTAGACTCTGGGAAATGCACACTTCGATAGCTAATGTGTTACTTCGTATCATGCTTCAGTACAACTATGCAGACATCCCTAAATGTGGAAATTTACTGAAAAAAATTTCAAATTCTGAATGGCTGAGAAGCCATATCCAGCCATGTAACAAATCAAGTAACATTAAGGAGAATGTTTTCATAAAGTAAAATGTATAAATATATGCATTAACATAGTGTGTAGGCATTATTGAATCTGGCCCTAAGTGTACACTATATGTATTCAAGAACATCCCTGCCACATTTTTTTGTAGTTTCTAGTCACTTAGACAGATTACACTAAGTGTACATGTAGTCTATAGTTTAAGGTACCCTTTGTGAATGTTTGGCTTTTCCCGGTTAGGGGTCGCCACAGCGGAACTCCGGTCCGCTAATGACTGACTGTAGATTTTTAAGGTGCCGAGTTGCTAGCCCGACGCCCAACCTTCAGCGAAGGCACGCCCATTCACGCATGTCTTTCAGAGGCCACTCGACCATGGGGAGGACATGCAGACTCCACACAGAAGGCACTCCAGCTGAGAATCGAACAGGATAACCTCTTGCTGTGAGGCAACAACACTACCGCTGTACCATCGTGGCTTATGATGGTACCCTTTGTGAATCATTGTCAATATTTAAAGCTGCAAGAAAATCAGTATGAAAACTAAATTTAGGAGGAAGAAGGTGCGAGTTATGCCTGTATTGTCTGTTCACTCAGAACAGTATACATTTAGTGTATGCTTTATTGTATCATGGGGATAGTATGCACTGTGTGCAGCAAAGTAGGTGGTGTGCTGAGATTTCTGACAATTACGAGGTGCAGTGCTGACTTAAAACATATCACTTAGCAATGCAGATTTCCTGTTCTAAACCACTTATTTCAGCTTCCCAAATAGCTTGCCTTAATTTGCAAACTGCTTACAATTAACTCCTAATTCTCAAGTTGTTTGACTCACATTTTTACTCTTTTATCTTGTGCATTTCTATGGATCTTGTACCTGAGTGCAAGGTTTTCTGACTATGACCTTCTATCAGCATCTTTATGAAGCTCACAGTAGTTCCCAAACTGTTCCTGACTAAAGGTAATACGGTGTAAAGATGATCTAATAACTTATTTACTTTTACTTCTAGTCAGTTTAGTTTTGAACTTAAAGGCGTCACCACTTAACATTGATTCAAGACAGTAACTCTCTGAGCTGGAGGACCCTAGTATTTCATATTATTTTAGGAGGGCTGCCAGCAAAGACAACTCTGTGCATGTATGTGGGTCGTGTCATTTTTTGAAGCCAATTTAATTGAAACCATCACTGAAAAAAATAACACTGAAAAATGATTTTTGCTGAAAAAGCTTGCACCCCTTATTTGTTTTCTGGCTATTTTTTATGTTGGCTTGCATGCGTACTGAAGCACAGCACTGCTTCTCTAGTAGGATGTGTGCAAATTAAAAAAAAAAAAAAAAACTTCAGTTCTCCAAGTAAAGTTACAGGGGACTTCAAAGAGTTTTATGCATATTAATGAGCTCTTATTTATATGGGTCTGTTGCATAAGTACTTGGCATGAGCAGTATAGTACAATGCATCTATCACTAATATTGAAATACATCATTCATTTTATGAAGCAAATTAAAAAAAAAAAAAAACTTCAGTTCTCCAAGTAAAGTTACAGGGGACTTCAAAGAGTTTTATGCATATTAATGAGCTCTTATTTATATGGGTCTGTTGCATAAGTACTTGGCATGAGCAGTATAGTACAATGCATCTATCACTAATATTGAAATACATCATTCATTTTATGAAGCAAATTAAAAAAAAAAAAAAAACTTCAGTTCTCCAAGTAAAGTTACAGGGGACTTCAAAGAGTTTTATGCATATTAATGAGCTCTTATTTATATGGGTCTGTTGCATAAGTACTTGGCATGAGCAGTATAGTACAATGCATCTATCACTAATATTGAAATACATCATTCATTTTATGAAGCAAATGTAAGTAACAAACCTTTGGTGTTGGTTATAGCCTCCTTACCATACACAATACTAAATTATACACTTTCTGGAAGAAAAAGTGTGCTGTTTTTACATTTACTTTTGTTGATAAGAATGGACCCCTGACATTTTATTTGGAGCAGAAAACTCATGTGTCCAGATCATGAAAGATTGAACTTGTAATGTTTCATTACCTAAATTAATGTGTAGGCTACTATATTTACATGCTTCCTAGCAAGGTAAGTCATCGGCTAGGTGTTTCTGGCGGAACACCTTACATTAAAAACACTTGTGATAATGTAATCGTGATACCACAGTATAAGTAACAAGCCACTCTTCTAAAGAAGTTGTTTGTTTATCCATAATGCTTTGCAGTTGTATGTAAATCAATGTCCAGTACGTACTGTGACATTTATGTATATAGTTATAGAGAGGAAAAAAGGTGAAATCTAAGTAAATGATAAAACTAAAAAATGTATTTGCATTTGTTGAGCTGGGTAGAACACTTATCATTACTGACCAATTTCAGTCTCTACCCAGGATTGTACAGAATCAGTATAGTAACAATACAAGGTCTTACTTTTTCAGACTGTAAAATTGCCTCACTAGGAAATTTAATTAACATAGGTTAACAATGACTAATATACAATGAAAAAAGATGTAATCAGAAACTCAATGAAATAAGTAGATTATGTACTGTATAAAACAGCAAATGGTAGCATAAAGAATAAAATAAGTACATATTTGCACACCCAAATAGGGATAGGAGGTGAGGATAAGGATGAGAAGAAGAATCCCAGGATAATAACAAGGATATATTTACTGAGTAAGTTAAGAAAGAAATAAGAGAAGTTATATGATCTTTCTATAAAAAGTAGTATTTTTGTCTTCATAGCTGATGGTTTTTTGTTGGGAGCAGAAACTGGAGTATGAAATAATGTCTTTTAGATAAACTGGGAAGGGCTCCCACAGTTTGGGTCCAATGGAGAACCTCTGATTAGTATATTATGTTGCTCTAGGCTGATGATTTTGGAATGAGATTAGCTGCTATAGGAGAGACTGTGTTGCAGGTAGGAGTTTGAACAGTTAGGAGGCTATCAAGAGGTCTGCTGTGTGTTTGACTGCCCACCATTTGGCTTTTTCTAAAGTTAAGTAGTGGTGTTCATGTATTAGTAAGAGTGTAATAAATCTGCGTATTTTGTTAGGGATAGTTTGGATGGTTTGGGTGTTTGTTTTGGAGTAATCACCAATAAGAGATATGCCTTAATCTAGCTGGACAAGTAAGATTCCGTTGTCTCTGACTGCTCTTGCAACATAATTATGGTAATGAGGAAATTTTCTTGTCCAGAATACAAAGTAGTTCATTTTGTTTCTTGTTTTTTTTTTTTTTTTTCATGGTGGAAGTGCATGTTGAATACAGGATCAGGTCAAATAACTAGATATTTGAAATGAGATAAATTTTCAAGTGGAAGATTGTTGATGTCATTAGTTTGCAGGAATGTAGTGGTTTTACTGAGTCTATGGATGGTCCTAGAGACCATGCTTTGTTTTTGATGATTTGAGAAGTTCCTTGTTGTTTGTCCATTCTTTGAGTGATAGAAAGTCTGATTGGCTCACTTGCTGTAGTGAGCGCAGAGAGTGGTTACCATGCAAGAGGACCTTTTCATCAGCATAGAGTAGCATAAGCAGAACACACTATAATCTTAATCTTTTAGCAAAATCATTTGCAACTTTATCATCAGGAGTATGACTGAAAATGAAATTAGTTTATGTAAAACAAAGATGATTCAGAACATGAAAAATAGACTTTAATGGAAAGCATGTGTTGCATTGCGTACCTGAAACTTCATTGTTAACGATGTGTACTGTTTATTTTATATACAACACTACACTGCTAAATGTTGGTTTCCATAGTTATTCTAAGATGTTGTAGCTTGCTTCCTCATCACCATAAAGTACAAAGAAAACTGTCACAGCTCCTCTTGTTAAAATCTGTTTTCTGTCCCTGTCTGCATTAAAATGTAGTATTTCTTTATCGTCCATTATTCTCCCAGGCAGTCATCCCATACAATGTCTTTCCATTCACTGGTTGTTGTATTCCTTACATCTGGGATTCCCTGCCTCAGGCAGCCCAATGAACGGCAAGCACACAAAAGCATTTGGTTCCTTTAAGGTATGCCATATGTCACACATATGCTCTTCGCTTAGCGTATGGAATAAAGATGATGTCTGGCCGTACCATCCTAAGAACCTCTTTTCTGCCAGTCTGAATGCATCTCTCAGTCATTGGTCTGAATGCCTACATCTGGTTTGCTATTTCCTAGCCATTGCAGATAAGATTCCCGCTGGGGTTTTGTTCTTTCTTTTCTTGCCTTTTGGTTGCTTCTGGGGTTTCATGTCATCCAAGAAGGGTAAATGCCAGAGTGGGAGACAGATTCCCCATAAAGAACACCACAAACAGTGTTTATTTTCCCTGGGAGCCTCTCATGACCATAAGTCCTGTCCCATTTGTAAGGCTTTTGTACCAAAGACTCTGTGCAATCGACTTTCTTCCTAGGCATTGTATGGTAAATCAGAGACTTAAGCTTCTCACTAAGGATGGGTCAGCCATCAGGGAAGAAGAAAGTTAAGAAACCCAGACCAGAATCTTCTGCTGTCCAGCCTGTGCTGGACATTTCTCCCAAGGTGAGTGAGAACCTGGGATTCACCCTGCTTTGTTGTTGGATTCCTTTGCCGTGATCAGGTTGGAGCCGGCTTTCAGCACGTCCAATGAGGCTTTGCAGAAATCCATTTTGGATGTTCAGGGGGAGCCACGGTTGATTTCTAGGGGGGTCTAGAGGTGTTACTCAGATTTAGTTAAGGAATAAGTCCTTACTACTGTTATTGAATGCCATCCTGAGTCAGAGCCTTCTAAGTTTTACAGGGCTGACATTCCATTGGAGAAAAAACAAAAAACTTAAACCTGTTTCTCCTACCCTTAGGGATCCACAGAGAGTGGCACGCCTTCAGTCAGGATTTGTTTAGTGCTTTGATGGCACTGAAATCCCCTCAGGGGTTTCTGTTCCAGCACCCCCTTTGTCCTCTACTCCCCTTAAAAGGCCCAGAGAACATGATTCCTCTGAGGAAGAGTTGGATTCTGATGAGAAATCCCTTGCTTGCTCTTCCCAAATTCCTTCTCCTTTGGACTGTGGGTCAGAGAAAGAAAAATCTACCAGTCCTGATACTCCCTTTGAAAAAATTCCGTTTGGGAACAAAATCTCCAGGATGATGGAGTTTTTTTTTTTTTTTTTTTTTTTTAAATAGGATCGTGTTCAGGTCTCTGAAATTCATAAGAGGTACTATGAGTTTCTGCATATTGATTCTCAGATACCTTGTGCAATTCCTCCTGTTTTGGCTGCTTTGTTGGATCCATTTTCCAATGCCTCTAAAGCCCCTGATTCTCTGCCCTCTGCTCCCAAGAAGCCTGATAAGTTTTATTGGGTGCTGGAGGACTTTAATGTTTTGTACAAGTGTCCTGCTGCTTGACACCTCAGTGGTTTCTGTCGCCTCTGACATGCCTTCTCAATTGCTTCCTTTGCCCAAGTTAATGCCTTCTTATAAAGACAGCAGAACCATGGAAAGGCTGGATAAGAAGGTTTACACTTCAGCTACCTTGGCTTTTAGGGCTGTTAATTATCAGACCCATATGTCTAGGTATGTGTTGGCTCTCCTTTATCAAGCTTGCCAGGATATTTCTGATCTCCCTGAGTATGAGAGTAAAACTTCTGCTCTGTCCCTGTTAGAGACTTTCTCACAAGTGGTTTGTCATTCTATCAAGTGTAATTATGATGCAGCAGATGCCTCTTCTAGGGCTGCTACTTTTTGGTTCAGTGATGAGGAGTTATTCTTGGCTTCGGCTTCAGCTTCAGCCATTGGCTGATGATGTCAAGGCTAAGCTGATGGATGCCCCTCTAGATAATAGACACTTGTCTGGGAAGCTGCTTCTGATTTGTTTAAGTCCCTTCAGAATAAGGGGAAGACCTTATAGGAACTCAAACATGTGTTTGTTTCTCCTGTTCCTAAATTTCAGAGAAACTACCCCAGTAAGCCAGCCTTTGTTTGCAGACAGTCTCGCCCTCCTCTTAAGAGTAAAAAAAGTGGCAAGCATGCTCTTCCTGCTAAGGCTACTCAGAGTTCAGGAACTCAGAAGTCTTCCTTTCCAGATAAACCAGGTGCTGTCTGACTTACCATCTCTTCCCAACCACATTCCTCTTTCTCTTCACCTTTCTCTCTCTCTCTTCCTGTTTGGCTTCAGATTACTCACAGTTCTTGGATTCTGTCCATTATTCACCATGGGCATTTCATGGCATGGAAATCCTGTCCCCCTTTTATTGTCATTCCACAGCCTCCTCGGGAACAGCATGCCTTTTTCCCAGAGGTACTCTGAGACCTTTTGATTCTGGGTACTATTCAAGAGGTACCTGTATCCCAAAGGAGAAGGGGGTTTTACTCCAGGATGTTTTCATTTAAACACTTTTTGGAAGGTGCCCACTTTTTGAATATTGGCAGAAAAAAATACAGAAAATCCACCCAAGGATGGCCAATCAACAAAATCCGCAAGTGTTCCAATTAAAATGTAGTCCTTTAATACGAATAAAACTTCGACTTGAAAATAAAATAAAAAATAAAAAAGCTCAAAACTGTCCCTTGAAGATATCCGATAAGTGCTTTCGACTGTTGTCTTCCTCAGATCGTATATGTTGATTGGCCATCCTTAGGTGGATTTTCTGTCTTTTTTCTGCCAATATTGACTGTTTTTGTGACAGACCACCTTTAGCGTTTGGGAGTTATTTATTTATTTGCACTTTCTGAATATTGTCCCTTTAGACTCTGTTCCCTCTTCTGCTTCCTAAGGATTATATGGTGTCTCTGGATCTCAAGGATGCTTATCTTTGTATTCCGATCCAGCCCTTTTTCAGAAGTTTTTGCATTTCTCTGTTGCTTCCTGGCATTTTCAGTTCTCTGCTTTGCCCTTTGGCCTTTCTACTGCCCTAAGGGTATTCACCAAATGCCTCACTCCTGTGGTTGTTTTTACAGACTTCAAGGGATCCAAATATTTCATTACTTGGATGATCTGGTGATTCAGGCCTCCTCTCCAGAGATCCTTTTGCAAAATCTTCATTTTGCCACTTCCCTTCTTCAAAGCCTGGGGTTCACAATAAACTTCAAAACGTCTTCTCTGACTCCTTCTCAGGATAATGTTTTTCTGGGTTGCAGGATTCAGACTGTGCCTATGCTGGCATCCCTGCCCCCTTCCAAAACCATAGCACTCTTTTCCTTCTTTCGAACTCTTCTTCTTCTGGCTTCTGTTACAGCCAGAGAGTTTCTGAGAGCTCTGAGTTTCATGGAATCCACCATCCCTATGCTTCCTCTGGTCAAACTCCACATGAGAAAGTTTCACTGGTTCCTGAAGTCAGTTTGGCTTCAACATGCACAATCCTTCAGGCTTTATAGTTCTTCTACCTTGCCTCAAGAAGGAACTTCACTGGTGTATCCATCAGTTGTCTTTAAACCCAGGGCTCCCTTTTCATCCCCCTCTTCCCTCTCAAGAACTGTTAATAGATGCTTCAAACATGGGATGGTGTACAGCTTTCAGCTACCTAAAGGAGCAGGGGGTATGTTCTCGTCTTCAACAGAAGGAGAACATCAATTTCAATGAGATGAGCCCTTCTGCTGGCCCTTCAGGCTTTTTATCCTCTTTTCTCCCCAGGACCTGTCAAGGTATTTACAGACAATACAACAGTGATGTGGTATATAAACAAACAGGAGGCAACAAGATCTTGGCATTTCTGGTATGGGATCCTGCTATCAAGTATCAAGTGACTCTTCAGGCAGTATATATTCCCACAGTCAAAAACTTGTGGCAGACACTCTGAGCCGGTCTTTAACTCAATTCCATGAATAGATGCTTCACAGCGATGTGTTTCTGGACATTGTCCACTAGTGGGGTACTCCAAGTAGATCTATTTGACTCCTTTCTGAACAGAAAACTTCTTCTATTTTGTGACAGAGTCCCAGATCCTTTGGTGTGGAAGGTGGATGCCCTGTCGTTTTCTTGGAAGGGAATGTTTCTTTATGAATTCCCTCCTCTTTCCCTCATAACAAACATCCTGTTCAAAATTCAACAGGACACTCCCAAAACTTTGTTGGTGACTCCCTTTTGGCCAACACAGCACAGGCTTCCCCTTCTTCTGCATTTAGCCAAGGGCAGTCATTGCAAATTACTTCACAGGGTGGACCTACTTGCACAAGACAAGGGATCTCTTATCCATCCCTACCTGTCCACTCTTCAACCGACATTGTAGGTGATAGGATTTTGATTCCATATAGACACCTTTTTTCTGACGAGATACTTAGGGTTCTGGAGGAGGCAAGGAAACCCAATACTAGAAAATCCTAATTATTCAGATGGAAGAGGTTTTCTGTTTGGTGTCTCTCTCATAACCTAGATCCACTCACTGTGGATGTTCCTTTGTGGTTCCTTCTTATTTGTGTGAATTGCTCAATGCTGGTTTGGTCTATTCTTCTGTTAAGGCCCACTTATCAGCTATTTCTGCTTGTCTGCCTTTATCTCCTCCTTTGGCTTCTAGATTTGAAGCTAAACAATTCCTTAAAAGTGTCCTTCATATTAGGTCTCCCAGGAAGCCTGTTTCTCCTCCCTGGGATCTTAATTTCATTTTGGTGAAGTTGCCTCAATCTCCTTTTGAGCCTGCTGCTTCAGCTTCCTTGCAACATTGCTCTTTGAAGAATGTTCTTTTGTTGGCCCTTAGTTCTGTCAGATGGATGTCTGAGCTTCAAGCCATTAAAGCTTGTGCTCCTTTTTTGGTGTTTCATAAAGATAGGATGTCCTTGCATACTAATCCTTCTTTTATGCCCAAGGTGGTTAATGAGTTGTCACTTAATCAGTCCATTAATTTGCCTACTTTTTTCCTCTCTCTCCACAATCTGTCAGTGAGAGTGTGCTGCATACTCTGGATGTGCATAGACAACTCAGATTTTATTTGGATAAGACTATTAGAAAATCTGATCAGTTTGTTTCTGTCCATCCTAGGTCTCTATGGTTGACTGTATCCAGACAAACTATTTCTTCTTGGATCTCAAAGTGTATATCTTTTTGCTATTCTTTTCATGGTAAGAGCCTTCCTTCTTCTGTAAAGGCTCACTCTACTAGGGCTGTGGCTTCTTCTGGTGCTTATTTCAAGGGTTTGGATACCAACTCTATTCTTGAGACAGCTACCTGGACTTCTGTGCATATCTTTACGAAGCACTACAAGTCAGATGGCATTTCCAGAGCTAGTGCTGGTTTTGTTAGGGCCATCCTTCATGGCATCCTAGAGGGCCATGCTGGTCCTTCTTTGGGCCATCCTTCATGGCGTCCTAGAGGGCCATGCTGGTCCTTCTTCCTTCCAAGTTTCTTCTTGAGCTTTGGCACTCTCCCAGATGTAAGGAATACTGCAACCAGTGAAATGATGGACATAGTACAGTTGTGTAAAATCTTACCATAATAGTAGATGTCTTTTCCTTCACTGTTGCAGTACTCATTCCCTCCCTCCTCCTCCCCCTGGGTTGCATCCTACATGAACTCAGACAGGAGCTTGCAGTACCATTAGGCACCCTATTCAACTAAAGCCATAGTACCAGCTTCGTCTCAGCCAAGTGGAGGACAGCCACCGTCATCCCTTTGCATAAAGGTGGAGCATCCAATGATCCAGGAAATTATAGACCCATCCGACTAACTAGCCTGATCTGCAAGGCTGTGGAATGGATTATCATGGACCTCATTAACAAGGACATCAGCAACCTCCAAACACTCAATCCCATACAGTTTGGTTTCGTCAAGGAGAGGTCATGCCTGTTAAATTTGGTTGACTTCTTTGAGACAGTCACCAAAGCCATGGACGAGGGGAAGATGGTGCACACTGCCTACCTTGACCTGGCCAAAGCCTTCAATACTATTCCCCACTCGGGTATAATAGATAAACTCTCTCAACTAGGCATCAATCCATATGTTACCAGATGGCTAACAAACTGGCTCACTGATAGAAACCACCTAGTCAAAATAGGGGAAGCCATCTCAAGCACTAGACCCGTAACAAGCATTGTTCCCCAGGAATCAGTCTTAGGGCCTCTCTTGTGTGGGATATACTTTTCTGAGGTGCAGGCCAAAACCATTAGGCTGTGGCTGACCAAGTTTGCGGATGACTGCAAGCTGGACGCTGTCATCAGTTCCCCTAGTGATGTGGACATCCTCCATGAGGGCTTCACCCAAACAAGTGACTGGTGCCAGAAATATGGCCTCAAACTGAATGCCAAAAAATGCATCATCAGCCCCTTTGGGGAGAGTGACATCCCCCCAAAATTATTACATTAATAACAAGGTTCAAGTACTCAATCAGCTGTGAGGAACTTGGGCACCTAGGTTGATAGCAAACTGCCTTTTGACCACCATATGGCCTCCGTTGTACTGAAAGCTTTCTACATAGCCCACCTCATTAGTAAGGGTATCTCATCCAAGGACAAGGAGGTCATAACATTCCTGTATTCTTCCATTATAAAACCCATTACTGAGTACAATGCTGTTTTCGACATGTGCCTCACAAAGCGCATGCAGCACCTGGAGAGACCACAGAGATTCCTCACCAGGAGAATCCAGGACCTCGAACATCTACCCTACTGTGACGGGTCCACACAGTCTACCTGGTTTTTGTTATGCCTCGGGCCACGTACCACTGTGTATGCTTAATTATCTACCTCACTATATGCTGCTAATATTGTAACAATACAATATGCTTAAGAGCAGGCCTTGCTCACTAATTAATGGTATAACTAAACTTTTGATGTTATGTGATCCTATCCCGCCTACATTCTGTACTGATGGGCTCGGAGCCGATCCCTCGGCTCCGACTCGGCACGCTATGCTATATAGCGAGGACTCTTATTGGCTGAGCTATTTCTTATCCCAGGATGCACCACCACTAATCCCCCAGATCTTGTTTGCCGCTTACAAGCTAAGACGTGGTCTCAACTTGGCTGGGCTAAGTACTATTTATTTAGACTTTTCCTGTCAGGAATTTCCTAGTTTTCAACCCAAAAGCTGTTTTAACAACTATTTTTGTGATACGAGTGTGTATTTACTGATTCTGTTGAGAAAATTGTTATATTTGTTAAAGGAAGGTTTCCATTTTAGTTAGAGGGGCCTTCCCCTTTTGCTATTCTAACTTTATTTGTAGCGTTTATTAGTGGGTTAAGTACCCGTTTTAGTTAGAGGGTCTTGACCCTCTCTTTCTGTGGTTTTTTCTTGTGTAAAAAAAAAAAAAAAAAAATCTTTATACTTTGAACCTTTAAAATTTTCTCGTGTTATTTAGATAACTGTATTGCTCTTTAAGTCATGTCCAAAGAACATAAACCCTCCGGGTTTAAAAAATGCACGAGGTGTGGTTTTAAGATGTCCATAACGGACGACCACTCCTCGTGCGTTTACTGTTTAGGCGCCAAGCACCTACAAGAATCATGTAGTGTGTGTCATGCCTTCTCATCAAGAGTCCTCCAGGAGAGGAAAAACAAATTAATCCTTAAAGGATTAATCAAGCCATCCTTCGAGGAGGCTTTATCTTCGTCTCCCTCTCCTTCAAAAAAGAAGAAAGCGTCGGCTCCGACAAGTCTGTCGGAACCGACTGCCAAAAAACCTAGGCAGACTTCTCCATCGGTTCCACGGACTTCGGAGCCGAGGGCGGAACGGTCTGCCTCGATGCCTCCAGCCTCGACCCCTCTGGTTTCGGAGCCGAGGACTGGGGCATCGAGAGGCGGGTCACCTTCATCGGCTCCACTGGTATTGGAGCCGATAAGGGTTACCGGCTCAGACTCTTCCCCGGGCGAAGTCCTTATCGGCACCGAGGGAAATTGCCTTGAGATCTCCCTCGGAGCCGATAGTGGTAGAATCCATTCGGAGCCGGTCCCCTAGTCCTTTGGAGCCGATGGAGAAATCGGTTCGGACCCGATCGGTATCCTCCAGATCATCCAGGATGTCTGATTCGGACATCGACAGGGTGCTCCTAAGACTCTTCCAGTCTCCGGTGTTCCAAAAGCTAGTTTCGGCTCCAGCCCATTCGGCTTCGGAGCCGATGGTCCACCTCCCTACTATGGTTCCTCCTCCAACAGCCTTGGCACCGTTGGAGCCGGTGCTGGTGGAACCGGTGGAGGTTTTGGGATCGGGCCCGACCCTTACTCCAACTCCGGCTCTTGGGTCGGAGTTCAGTACACGGACTTCTTCCGTCGGCCCTGGGGGGGATGCTTCGGGATTGATGTTTTCGGTCCCAAGTCTCCCACTTGGTGCGTCGGCGGCGGGAGTGCCGTCCACTGTCGTGGCCACGGAGGTGGGATCCTCCCAGGATTCTGGTGGTCCCGCCTTCAGGGCTATGAGGAGTGCGTTAGCCAAATCTTCTTTGGCTACCTCCACGGTCTCCCCAGCTCCTTCCCTGCATACCGAGACTGGGTCTTTGGCAGTCCCCCTGTCCTTAGACAGCGGAGCCCCGGGGCCTGAGGTTACCCCCACTGGGGTTTCCCCCCCTCCTGGAGGTCCTTCTGAAGCCTCTTCGGAAGAACCCCCCAGGAAAAGATCGTGCAAGAGGAAGCACGTTGACTCCCCTGATGAGTCTCTTACATCAGACACTGATCTCGATGATGCAGAGGGGTCCCCTAAGTCGTCCTCAGATGATGTCTCCTTTGCAGACATCCTGGAAGCCCTTAAACAACGAGGCAGCTGGCAGTCCAAACCTCCCTCTGCTGATGAGTCGGTGTTCCTTAAGGCCTTCGGGGCTCAGCCCTCCGCCTCCTGGGTGTCTCCGCCCTTCGACGAGCTCTTGGATTTGATCTGTCGAAGGGCGTGAGAACACCCAGACTCTGTGGAACCGGTGCCTGCTTGTCCGAATAAATTCCTCTCGGCACCCCCTGAAAAAGAGTTTCTAACTAAAGGTGTGGCTGTAGATGCTTTGGTGGTGGCATCTGCTACCCAGCAAGATGTGGCAGAGGCTTCGACTTCCGTCCATCCTCCTAATAAGGAGTCTAGGAGCATGGATCGGTACGGAAAGCGCACCCTAAGTTCAGCGGCCTTTACATTGAGGTCCTTGAACTACCTTACGCACTTTACTAGATTTCAGAGGGATCTGATTAAAGAACTATCCGATGCCCTCTTGGGTAACCTGCCTGAGGAGCTGGCCCAGACGGTTGGCTCTCAGCTGGCTACATTGTCGTCCATTTCAAACTTGTCCATGAGGCTCATTTCGTATGCGGCCGAAGGGGCGAGTAGAGCGGCGGGTACAGGCATTGCTCTACGGAGACAAGCCTGGCTCCGCCTGTGTCATTTCGCGGAGGCCTTTAAGTCTTCCTTTGCCGACGCCCCCTTTGATGGGTCCTCCCTGTTTGGACCCAAGTTAAAGGACACACTGACCCGCTGCGAACAGGAGGGTAAGACTCTGACTGCCGTAGGGGCATGATTTTCCACTCCCTTTCGGCCTTATCCCAAGGCTAAAAGAGGAGGGAAAATGTGGTTCCGTAGATCTCAGAAGCCTTACCCCTCTCAGCAGGATGATCCTCCTTCCAGAGGCAGGGGAGGGGGAAATTCTTCCGGAAGATGCCGTCCCAGAGGCGGCAGAGGCCCTCGCAACACTGGAGACCGCGAGTCCTTTCATGGCTCTTCAGCCTTTCACAGTCCCTGAGGGATTGCCCAACTGTGCAGCTCCGGAGCCAGTCGGGGGTCGTTTCTCGAAGCACCTAAAAGCCTGGGAAGGTATCACTCAGGACCGATGGGTGCTTCGAATTATCGCCGGAGGTTACACCATCCCCTTCTCTCATTCTCCACCTCAGTCCAAAAAAATACCGGACCCGCCACCCAGTCAACGGGATATTGCAGCCTCAGAAGTTTCAAAGCTGCTGCAAAAAGGAGTCATCCAACCGGTCCCCGCAGACCAGATCGGATTAGGGACTTACTCAAGATTCTTTTTGGTGCCAAAAAAGACCGGGGACTTGAGACCCATTTTGGACCTCAGCATTCTAAACCGTTCAGTCAGAAAGTCCAAGTTCCGAATGGTCACCCTACAAACCATTCTCCCATTGCTGGAGAGAGGTGTTTGGATGTGCGCCATAGATCTCAAGGACGCTTATTACCATATCATGGTACATCAAGCGTCCAGGAGACATCTGCGCTTCAGCCTAGGAGGCAGTCATTTTCAGTTCCGCGCTGCCCTTTGGTCTCACCACAGCCCCCAGGGTGTTCACCAAGTGCTTGGCAGTCGTGACTGCTCACCTGAGAAGTCTAGGATTCCAGGTGTTTCCGTATCTAGATGACTGGCTCCTAACTGCCACCTCCAAGCATCTACTACTGCGGAGCCTACAAGCCACTATTTCACTGGGCAGTTCCCTTGGAATCACCTTCAATTGGCCAAAGTCTGTGTTGCTGCCATCTCAATGAATAAGATTCATAGGGGTAGAGATAGACTCAAACCGAATGCGGGTCTATCTACCTACAGACAGAATACAAACCATACAGACTCAAGTTCGAGCCTTACTTCCCAGGTCCAAAGCCCCAGCCAGAATGGTCCTGCAGCTATTGGGATCCATGTCCGCCACGGTTCTTCTAGTCCCCTTGGCAAGGTTGCACATGAGAATTCTCCAGTGGCTTCTTTCAGCTCAGTGGTCCTTTCAGGAACTCCCTCTCAGTCACCTCATATGGATCACGGAAACATGCAAACAGGACCTTCGCTGGTGGCTAGTGCCCTCCAATTTGGATCAGGGACGACCCTTTGTTCCACCTCCTCCTGCGGCCACTTTGACCACGGACGCCTCCCAGACGGGATGGGGGGGGCATTCCCTGGGCAGGTCAGTCCAAGGCAAATGGCACCCGGAAGAGACCCTACTTCACATCAACATCCTAGAAATGAGGGCAGTACTTCTGTCCCTTCAAGCCCTTCACGATTATCTCCCTCAGGGCGTAATTGCCGTTCACTCAGACAACATGTCAGTAGTCTGGTACCTGAACAAACAGGGAGGGACCAGATCCTATCCTCTTTGCAGAGAGGCCATGAGAGTCTGGGAATGGGCAGTCTCGACCTATCGCTTTCTAGTGGCTACTCATATCCCGGGCAAGTCCAATGTGATAGCCGACAGACTGAGCAGAACCATCCTCTCTCCTCACGAATGGTCTCTGAACATGACAATTGCAAGTCAGATCTTCAACAAATGGGGAGTTCCGTGTTGCGACCTCTTCGCGACTCCACTAAATGCGAAGTGCAAAGAATTCTTCTCCCTAACCCCGGCTCCGGGGAAGAGCCCCATGGATGCACTAGCCCGTCCTTGGCCCACCGGCTTGCTTTATGCCTTCCCTCCAGTTCCTCTCCTTCCCAGGGTGATCCAAAAGGCATCTCTCTTGGGGAGCAAGATGATCTTAGTTGCTCCTTACTGGCCTCGTCAAGTATGGTTTCCCTATCTTCGGAAATATGCTCTGGAAGGTCCATGGTTCCTGGATCAGATCCCAGACCTTTTGGTTCATCAGTCGGGACTATTCCACCAGTCCCTGCACACCTTAAAATTGACGGCTTGGCTCCTCCTCTTCCGACTATAGTCAGGAGTCATATATTGGATCCAGAGGTTGTACACATATTATCTTCGGCCCATAAGTCTGCTACAAAGAAACTGTATTCTAGCAAATGGAAAAGATTTGCTATTTGGGCTCAACTCCAGGGCCTGGACCCCATCTCTGTTCCCGTGGCAGAAGTACTAAAATTTTTAACTTCTCTTTTCAATCAAGGCTCTTCAGTCTCTACCATCAAGGTCCAATTGGCAGCGATTTCCAATTTTCACGAATCTATAAACCCACCTTTAATGAGCAACAGATTGTGTAAGACCTTCTTGAAAGGTGCTGCTCTGTTAAGACCTCCGATTTCTCATCCTGCACCTCCTTGGGATCTCGATGTGGTGTTACGCCTTAACTTCCTCCCCCTTTGAACCGGCGGCTACATGTGATCTAAAGTTTCTATCATGGAAGACTGCTTTTCTGGTGGCGATTACTTCTGCCAGAAGAGTTTCAGAGATTCAAGCTTTGTCAGTAAAACCCCCATACTTGGTTTTTCACAAAGACAGAGTATCTCTCAGGCCAAATCCTTCCTTTGTCCCTAAAGTTTGTTCCAGTTTCTGTTTACAACAATCGTTGGAACTTCCAGTCTTTTTTCCAAAATATTCTAACAAAGCAGAATTCATATTCCACACACTAGATGTCCACAGGCAGTTGCGTTTTTATTTAGACAGGACCAAACAAACAAGAAAAACAGATCAGTTGTTTGTATCCTTTGCAGACAATAAACTGGGCAAAGCTGTCACAAAGGTCACTATTGCCAAATGGATCAGGGACTGTATTACTCAAGCTTATTCTTATTCTAACAAAGAGCTTACCACCTCCGTTAAAGCTCACTCTACAAGGGCTATGGCTACTTCGATAGCATTTCATTCTAAGCTTGCCATTAGTAACATTTGTGCTGCAGCTACATGGTCTTCCCCGCACACTTTCATTTCCCACTACAAATTGGATGTGGCATCTAGAGGACGAGCTTCATTTGGTTCCACAGTGCTCAGGAGTGTTTTCCAATGAGCCACCCAGGATTTAGGTGCTAGGGACGCTGTCCCATCAGTACAGAATGTAGGCGAGATAGGATCACATAACATCTTTTAGTTATGTACTCACCATAACTTTAGATGTTTGGGATCCATCTCGCCTACATTCCTAATAACCCACCCTCCTTCCCCCTTCCTTGGAGATCTGAGGATATCAGAAGGTCCGAATCCTGTTGTCTCATCTTGAAACATCTAACAATGTTATATAAACAAGTTGTGCATATGTGCATGAATGCGGACAAACAAGATCTGGGGGATTAGTGGTGGTGCATCCTGGGATAAGAAATAGCTCAGCCAATAAGAGGCCTCGCTCTATAGCATAGCGTGCCGAGTCGGAGCCGAGGGATCGGCTCCGAGCCCATCAGTACAGAATGTAGGCGAGATGAATCCCAAACATCTAAAGTTATGGTGAGTACATAACTAAAAGTTAACTTGTATCAGCCTAAAAGATGTTTACTAAAATATGGGAAATTCCAATGAAGAACTATATCACAAGTTTGTGAGCTAACTGTTCTTTAGAAAAGGGAAGTAAGGCATAAGACCAGACATTACGAGACTTGTTTACAACTTAGGAAATGATCTGTAATTTTGTAAAATATTCCATCAACTCATGATAAGCTTGTGATCTATATGTCATTAGTTAAACCTATTGACCTTATTGTTTGTTCAAGACTATAAAAAGCTCAAAGGCTAAAATGGAAATCATCATCCGGATTTGATCACAGCACCAGCCTGAACTGAGCATAGAGCCATTTTGGCAGTGTCAGCCTTGCCTCGACTGAACAGATAGCTGCACTGAATATGATTAAAGTCTCCCTATCAGTGGCAAAAATGATTTTGTTTATGCATATGCGTGTAAGTACATAACGTATTTGTTTTTTTTTCTGTTTATCTAGTAAGTTTTTGTTTAATAAATTGTTAAGTTTGAGCCTTGATGTCTTGTGCCATTTCTAATTCTGTATTAACCTCAGACTTTAAAGTAACGGACTAGTTCAATTTGGCACAGCGAGCAGGGTCTGAGGTTTGCTGTAGAAATGTCACAACAACAACCATTTTTTTTTCCTTTAAAACATATAGGCATAGGCAAAAAGGATGTTGTGTCAAGTACCCCAAATAAGGTGGGCGTCGGTACTATAATGCCAGCATTGTTTGGGAAATGGGATCCTCTTGCTAAGGTATTAAGTCAAGTTTCACCCCCTCCTTCCCCAAAACCTTTGCAAGAAAGACCTAAGGCAGACCCTAATAGTCTAGCTAAGGCCCTATCAGAGCTATAATTAGATGATAAGGGGAAAAAGGTGAAGGAGGGGGTGGGAGCAGCCGGATGGCTGTTATTTGAGGCAATTAAAAAATTAAATAAAGATGTAGAAAAACTAAAAAAAAAAAAAAAAAAGTCCTAAAGTTAAAAGAGCAATGTAAAGAACACATGCATACACACAGACTGGATAAAGATGCCTTGGAGAAGGCAGATATGACACTTGCTAAAAGTAGGAGAGGAAGCTAAACACTGAAAATCGAATTCAGTGACTCTAGCTACTCAAATAATTCAACAGCGTAGACAGCAAAATGGGGGAAAACTATGCCATCTGCCCTCAAGGCCCTGGGTTCATGCTTTGCTGTATGAGGCAGAGTTTGACCCCAAGAAGTGGAAAGGTAATCTCCCCTCAACTGATAAGGGTGATAGAGATTTTAAAATAGTAAATTCCCCATCAGTGGAGACACGTCCAGTTATTGAAAGAAAGGGACTGTACACTGGGGGGGTGGCGCCACAGCAATGGGTTGAGGTGTGGATTTATACCCAAGCTGAATTATTAAATGCAATCCAAATCTATAAGCAAAAGTCGTGGGAAACTGTTTTAGCATGGTTTCTTCGGGTTTGGGACACAGGGGGAGAAGCAGTGTCTCCAAATGCTGAAGAGATGCACCAATGTGCATGCTTGGTGTTCCACCCACATTTAAAGCAAATAGTAAACAATGTAAACCATGGTGATCCCCAGGCAAATACACTGGTGGTGTGGTTAGCCTCGGCTTTCCAAGCTACTTGCCCTGATGCTACAGCAGTAGCTGATAAACATAAGCCTTAAAAAAACTATAGCAGAGGCAATACAGCAGTTAAGAGAAATGGCTATGTTGGCTGCCATTTATTCATTAAAATCAAGGAATGGAGCATTAGTGCTTCCGAAAGGACCAGATGCAGAAATAATAACTAACAATATAAAAAGTAAATTGATCAAAAATGCATCAAAGTGGTGGAAAGATCAGTTAATGGCTGATCTGGCAGGCTGTGTATGTCAGCAAATATAAACTGTAATAGTCACTCTAAATCAAATGGCAAAATTAGTGAAAGAAAAATAACAAAAAAGAGCTAAAAAAGCAAATGAAAAAAAAAAAACAACAAAAGATAAATCTGGTGAAAAGGTCACAAAAAAAGGAAATGTTTCTGGATCTATTAAGGTGGGGGGGTAGAAGTTGCAGAAATAGATAGGATAGCTACCGAGGAATTATATAAAAAATGAAAACAAAAACAAAATGAAAAAGGCTCAAGCTCTACAGGCAAAAAGCAAACCCCTACAAAAAGTCCAACCAGAAGTACCACTAAAGGGAAGGTAGGATAAAATCAATTATATCCTCACATCTCTACTTATGAGGAACTAGCACAGTGGCAAAAGGGAAAATTCAGTAATAAAAGAGATTGAAAAAAAAAAGAAATGGAGAACCCCGGTTAAAAAAATGGAAACAAAATGACTAGTAGGTGGGTCCCCAGTAGCTAGGGGTACGGTAAAAGCAATTACACTTGGGGACGGACGCCCTTGCGTACCTCTTACCATTTTTTGGAGGGGAGGGCCACAGCATGTAATGGCTCTGGTAAGCACAGGATCAGAAATAACCATTTTTGCAGGCAACCCCTGTAAATTTCGTGGACATGTAAAAATCGATGGTTATGGAGGGGCAAAAACACTAGGTACCAAAACCAAGGTTAAGATAGCTTTTGGGGATGGTGTTCCTATTTTCATTGAAGCAGTAATAGCTCCAGTACCTAAACACATTTTAAAAATAGATGTGTTAAAAGGTAGAACTTTGGAAACCACTGTAGGGCCATTTAGGTTTGGAGTGCGGCATTGTTCAGTCAGCACAGTCAAGGCTGTAGTCCGAGGCAATGCTAAGTGAAAACCACTTTATATTCCCACGCCTAAAACAATAGTAAACATCAAACAGTATCTTATCCCAGGTGGGCATGCCGAGATCACTAAAACGATCCAAGAACTGCTTCGGGTTGGCATACTTGAGCCAACTGTGAGTCCATTCAACAGTCCGGTGTGGCCGGTAAAAAGACCTGATGGGTCATGGCGGATGACCATAAATTATCGAGGTCTGAACAAGGTGGCCCCACCTTTAGTGGCAGCTATTCCAAATATTGTTGCGATCGTGTAAAAATTGTCTTCATCTGCTCGGCCATATCATGCAGTTTTGAACTTAGCAAATGTTTTCTTCTCCATTCCAATAGCAGAAGAAAACAGAACCCAATTTGCTTTTACTTGGGAGGGGAGGCAGTACACCTTCCAAGTGTTACCACAGCGTTATCTGCACAGCCCTACCCTATGTCATGGACTGGTGGCTAGAAATCTAGATTTAAAACTAAAAAAATTTCTAAAAACTGGATAAAGTGACTGTTTTTCATTTCATTACAGTGATAACATAATGATTACTGAAAAAAAGTCTGATGTAAATATCGCATTAAAAACTGTAACTCAGCACCTTCAGAATAGAGGGTGGGCTATAAATAAAAATAAAACACAACTAGGGACATCAGTAAAATTCCTTGGTATGATTTAAAATAGAGCAAAAAGAGAAATTCCTGCAGCGGCACTAGAGAGTATTCAAAAAATTGCAGTCCCAAAAACTAAACAGCAGGCACAGGCCTTCTTGGGAGCAATGGGCTTTTCTACCTCACCTTGGACTGATTTTTGCGGTCCATTCACTATGTAACGAGGAAAAAGTGTGACTTTCAACGGGGTCCCAAGCAGCAAACGGCTTTTAAAAAAGCAAAAAAGGCCCTACAGTAGAGTTTGGGGCTGGGCCCATTTGATCCACAGCAACCTTTTATTCTAAAAGTAACTGTTGCCAATAATGTAATGTCTTGGGGACTGTGGCAGAAGGATGACACTGGGAAAAAGAGACCATTGGGATTTTGGTCCAAATCCCTAACTGGAGCACAGGTGAGATACAGCCCCCTTGAGCAACATGTGCTGGCAGTGTACACAGCATTGATTCATGGATACTCACACCACCAGGCTAGTTGGCCAACACAATGTGTCTGAAATTCTCCAAGTGCAACTAACACTAGGTAAGACTGCAATCCAAATTGTAGCTTGCTACAGATCCCCCACCATACCCCAAGATTCTCACTACACCTTTTTAAACATACTGGAAAATATTAAGATAGAACCAAACACCCTAATACTGGGTGATTTTAACTACCCTGTCATTAACTGGGAAAACTACTCATGTCCCAACACCTTTGCGCAACGGTTCTTGGAATTCATAAATTCCAACGCCCTGGATCAACTAATCCATAGTCCCACCAGGGGCTCCAATATCCTAGACCTGGTCATTACCAACATGGCAAATCAATGCTCCATACCTATGGTCACCCCCTCGTTAGTCAGGTCTGACCATAAGCTAATCACCCTTAACATCCACATCCCACCCCCACCCCCCAGTAAAGAAACCACCATAAAAAACTTCTCCAAAGCCAACTTCATGCTACTCAAGTCAGAAGTGGCAAACTTCATGACACACATGCAGACGGGAACTGAAAGTTCAACTGCTGAATCCTACACTAAGGCACTGTACGAGCACATCCACTCATGCATGAATCATGCCATCCCAAATAGAACCAAAATGCTCTCATCCAAAAAAAGGAAGCCAATCTGGTGGTCCCCTGCCATAAACAAACTTTACAACAAAAGGAAGAAACTTTTGCAGAAAAGAGGAAAATCCCAGGAATCAAAAAAGTCCCTTACTAGCCTCAGTAAGAAACTGAGATGCCTCATAAAATCCTCCAAAGCTAGTTATGAAAATAAAATTGCCAAAGATTCCAAAGACAACCACAAAGCATTATATAACTATGTCAAGAATCTAAATAGCAATGCTCAGATCTGCTCTGAGCTAAAACAGAATGGCAATAAATATACTGATCCAAAGGATATTGCCAATATCCTGGCAGATCGATTCAGTGCCAACTTCACCCCCTAAATGGCCCATCTCAATACCAGAAGATTGCCAAATTCCAGTAATAACGGCTACACAGGTACAAAACGCACTCTCTAAAGCCAAAAATACAGCATCCATGGGACCAGATGACATCCCGGGCTGTGTACTACATGAACTACAATATGAACTGGCACCTCACCTAAGTGTCATGTTTAATCATAGCCTCACCTCAGGTTTCGTGCCCACTGAGTGGTGCAGAGCTACAGTTATCCCTATCCACAAGGGGGGATCCACCTTGGATCCCGGAAACTACCGTCCCATCAGTCTGACAAGCCTTATCTGCAAGGCCATGGAGCGTATTATCATGGAACTTATAAACAAAGACATTGGCAACCTTCAAACACTGGACCCCACCCAGTTTGGGTTTGTGAAGGGCCGATCTTGTCTCCTGAACCTGATTGACTTCTTTGAATCAGTCTCCAGAGCCATGGACAAGGGTAAGGTGGTCCACACAGCCTATCTAGACCTTGCCAAGGCCTTTGACACCATCCCCACTCTGGAATCATAGATAAACTTACTAAGTTGGGTATTAATCCCTATGTCACCCAATGGGTTGCTAAATGGCTTACTGATAGAACCCACACTGTAAAAGTAGCCGACTCCAAATCCATCTCCAGACAAGTGACAAGTGGAGTACCTCAGGGTTCAGTCCTGGGGCCGCTCTTGTTTGGCATCTACTTCTCTGAAGTACAGGTCAACACTAAGGGACTCTGGCTAACAAAGTTTGCAGATGACTGCAAACTGGGAGCCATTATTGAATCCCCAAATGATGTGGATACTCTACAAAAGGGCCTTACAGAAACAGATGCTTGGTGCCAGAGCCATGGGCTCAAGCTCAATGCCAAGAAATGTATTGTTATCCCCTTTGGGAAAAACATGTATCCATGAATTTCCATATAGGTGGCAGTACACTAAACACAGAAAGTGTGATAAGAGACTTAGGGACACAGGTGGACAGTGGTCTCACCTTCGATAACCACATTGCCACAACAGTCAGGAAATCCTTCTATGTGGCACACCTCATCACGAAGGGCTTTTCATCCAGAAAAAAGGAGGTCATTGTCCCACTGTACTCATCCCTCATTAAACCCATTATAGAATACAACGCCCCATTTGGTATGTACCTCTCAAGACATCTGCAACAACTGGAAAGGCCTCAGAAATACCTCACTAAAAGAATCACAGGCCTAAAGCAGATGCCCTACGCTGACCGCCTTAAAAAACTCCAGCTATACTCTGTCGCATATCATCTACTCAGAGGCGATCTCTGCTTAACATACAAGGCCATGTCAAACCCAGAGCTGTTGGACATGCTACACTTAAAGAAATCCCAATCCCTCAGAGCTACACGCTCCAGGGATCTAAACCTTGTCATCACAATAAACAAAACATGCTGGAGGGATAGGTTCCTGACCCAGAGACTCCCCAGACTCTGGAATAGATTGCCCATACATGTCAAGCAGAGTGCCTCTTTGGACCTCTTCAAGAGGAACCTTGACGATTGGATGGGAGAAAGGAAATTCACCCCAGGGAATCACGTCAGTCGCCCTGCTAGACAGGGGTCCAGGAAAGTAAATAATGTGGGAAGAAATAGCCAGGGAATTGTTATGGCTAGGCTTGTATAGGCCCTAGGGCTGATAGCCTAGTACCAACCTATGAACCTATGAACCTATGAAAGGAATAACTAAACAAACAGTGACAGTTAAGATAGACTACCCAATCCAGGGATGGTTACAAGATAATAATTTAATAAAAACTCTAATAGCACAGTCTTCGACTGTACAAAAATAAAAATAGTATTTACAGGAAAGGGCCAACATCGTACCTGGAGTATCTCAAGTACAACAACAGTTGGCTGGAATGGTAATTTTAAATGATGCTGATGCGATAAAACAACAGCAACATGAACTTCCAAAGTCACCAATCATTAAAGCATTACCATTTGATAATTTAGATGCAGAAAAACAAAAACTTGCATGGTTTACTGATGGTTCTGCTAAAATTGGATCAAATGGCAGGACCTGGACTGCGGTGGCTTATTGCCCACAAACAAAAACTGTGTTGTTTGATGAAGGTACTGCCGGTTCAAATAATCAAGCAGAATTACGAGCTGTTGCTTTAGTCATTGATAGTTTATCACCTGGAGATGAGGCGTACATCTATACTGACAGCTGAGCAGTTTTTAAAGGACGGACAACCTGGTTACCTGCCTGGCAACAACAGAACTGGAAGATCCATGCAGACTTCTGTGGGGAGGCTCTGAAGATTGGCAACGGATTTGGGAAAAAGCTCAACAATGCAAAATCAGTGTTGGACATGTAGATGCCCATGCATCACTTGTGACAGATAAAAGGAGGCATAACCAGCAGGTAGACAAGATGGCTGCGGTACGTGTTTCCAAAGAAAAGATCAAAAGTGCTCGTATGACAAGATGAGCCAGTGATCAGAGTGGGCACTTAAAAAGAAATGCAACAATAGAATGGGCACAAAGGCATGGTATGCAGTTAAATAAGAAAATAACTACAAATATTATAAAGCAGTGTAAAATCTGCCAAAAAAATAAACAAAAGCAACTGCAGGCAGAAGCATGTGGACACATTCACCGAGGCAGTCATTCAGCACAAATCTGGCAAATAGACTTTATCGGTCCTTTACCACTGGATCAAAATCAGCAATATTGCCTAACGATGGTGGACACTTATTCAGGATTACTGATGGTGTCTCCATGCAAAAAGGCAAACCTACAAGCAGTGTTAAAAGGATTAAATAAATTGTGTGACATATGGGATTCCCAGTGAAATCCAAAGTGACCAAGGCAGTCACTTTACCGGAGCAGAAGTTCAAAAATGGGTGAAGGAAAATGGAGTTCGATGGGTGCTGCATATCCCATATCATCCTCAAGCTGCTGGTTTGATTAAAAGGTATAATGGGCTCCTTAAAAAACAAATCCAAAAGAATACAAGTGATAAAACGCTACAAGGCTGGGCAAAGGTATTAAAATTAGCTGTGAGCCAGCTAAATAATAGGCCTCAAAAGCATCAAGGAACCCCTTTGCAAATGCATATGAATGACATTCGGTCCAACTGCTGTATTTTAAAATTACAAAAGCTAAACCCAAATGCCATGTACCCTCTTTTGACAAATGCTGATCAAACCCGGTTCTGGCTATGCACATTGACTAAACAAAGAGAGCCAGCACAAAATATAGTAGTAGTTGAGACAGGTTGAAAACTCTATCTCCCAAAAAATTGGCACTGGGGACAAAAAGGACTATTAGGGGAAAATTGGGAGGTTTTTACATTATGGGAGCCAGAATGGGAAGTGATAGTAAAGGCTATAAATTTAAATAAGACACAGATGATTCAAAAAGAACAACCTTTAGTAAAAATTTGTATGCGTCAAGATGCTGATATATTGCTACAAGACTGTGATACTAAACCAAGCAAATGGCTGGAAATGAGAGTTATAGTTACCACACCCAATCAGCCAAATGAACATGGGACTGTGATTTGTGATGGACCTGGTAATACTGTTTTAGTATTACTTAATTCTGCTAAACAACCATTGTACTTTCCTCTCCATAGATTATTGCCACTGTTTGGGAAGGTGCCAACCTTTTCCGATGACAACACTTAGATGGGCCATATGACTGTCGTGATCCTATCCCTCTATTTGACGAGGAAGATGATACAAATCTAATGGCAGACTGTGATATTTACTGGAAATTGGGGGATGATCTATATGTGGTGACACCAAAACCTGCCCTAACTTGGAGCATCACTCAGGCGGAGAACATCACAACTGTATGTAGACTAAACTGTGATAAACATCCTAAAAGGTGTGCTTCCAACCCTTTTGGAGGTTGGAGTCGAAATTTCCACTGGCCAAGTCTCCATTAGATTCCTCCTGCATAGCTAAATTTCAGCGGGAAAATGACACAGCGGAAACTCTATCTCCAAATTTGGAGATATATGCCATAAACAATAGTTCAACTGTATTTGATGGTTTGAGACATGGTAAAGTATACAAAAAATGTAAAACTGTAAGTAGTGCTAGAGTTATACAACGTATTAAAATAATAATTAACATGACAACAGTTGATATCACTACCAGGTACCCACATTGTAAAATTATGACCAGTTAATTCCTTGCATATCAAATATAGACATTACAAATATAAAAGAAATAAATGTGATGTTACAGGTATTCTTGGTACTGCACTAGGTGCAGTCGGAACAGGGACTGGATTCTTAAACAGTGTAAATATAAATACCTTACATAGCAAATTGTGCCGTTTAGGTACTGACCTAAATATGGCCTTTAAGCTACTAGCAGATCATGATCCTGAACTGGGACAAAAAACAGTAGACAATATTTTAGCTCAAACTGTCATGTAAAGGTGGATTAAACATGCTAATTCATATACAAAACAGATTTTAAATAACCTCACAACAAAAGTAAATCAAACCTTTTGTATTCTATCTCAGTTGGCTGCTAATCAACAGTATTTGCAATTTACTCAAACTTGGGGGGCTAAAAAGGCAAAGAAAACTGCAGCTATAACATTGGTTAAAGCCAATAGACATTGCATGGAAAAATAAGTCTTGTATACTGATTTTTGACTACCTTGCTAGTAAAAAAAACAAAGCAGGTCTGTCCATTTGTTACATTGCCCTTGCAATTTGAAAATAATTGGTGGGTACCTCAAACTGATTCTACTTTGATTAATTATAATGATGTACCTATTCATTTGTCAGGTTGAGACCTGGCCCCAGGGGTGGGTATGCATGATTGTGAAAAAGAAGCCTCACCCATGCTTACATAATGGAACTGGGGAATGCACCTGGCACAAGTATATAGTAAATGGTACAAACATCTACCAACTAAATAATACCACAGTTTGTGTGATAACCTCCTGTAAATTAGCCTGGAGTGATGGGATAATCACAAACGGTGGAGCATACTGTAAAAGTAATATCCATGAAATTATTGATTTTTGTACTGAAAAACTTATTAAATTGACTAAATGAATGGACATCACACTTAATGCTAAAACCATTACACAATTTTAAATGGCCATCTCTAGTCCACACGGACTTTCTACAGATTAAGCAGAAAGGACAAATAGTGTTGCAACTATTAAATAAAACGCTAAATAATGTGCATCAAACAGTGATTAAAATAATTAACTATAAAGGTACCATTGTAAAAATTGCAAATAAAATACAGGATATAACTGGTTTGCAATGGTATGATATTTTCATGTGGTCAACTAAAGCTTCAGTGTGGTTTAATTTGTTATTGCCTCCCTTACTGTTGACCACAATAGTTTGTGTTATTTTGCTTAGTGCCATGCTGCATTTACTGTAAAGTAATAAAAAGATACAAATTAATGTTGTCAGTTTTAACTCTCATAAGAAATACACAGCGTACGTTGCTCGATGCAAGGAGTGGTCTGTGACAGATCCACACAGTTTACCTGTTTTTTGTTATACCTCGGGCCACATACCACTGTGTATGTTTAATTATCTACCTCACTGTATGCTGCTAATATTGTAACAATACAATATGCTTAAGAGCAGGCCTTGAAGAATCAGGTGCTGACTTATTAGAACATGGGCTAGGTGCTGATTTATTAAAACATGGGCTAAATTCTTGGCTAGGCTTGTAAGGGACTCAAGGACAATAGCCTAGTAACTTCCTATGATCTTACGGTTCATTTCTTTTCTGGATTTACTGGTTACCTCTTGGTTTTCCTTGAACTGGAGTTCCTACTGGGGCTGACAGTTCTGAGGATGGTACATGTGGACATCACCTTTATGCCCTACACTACATGAGGAGCATATGTGTGATGTACAGCGTACCTTAAAGCAACTGAATGCTTTTGTATGCTGGCCGGATGTCAGGCTGCCAGAGGCAGGGAATCCCACATGTAAGGAATACTGCAACAGTGAAGGAAAGGAATCTACTGTTATGGTAAGATTTTGCACAACTGTATTTCCCTCACTCACTTGGATTATGGCCAGCCAGAAGGGGCTGTCATTTAGACAGCCATCAGGGATGGTTCACGTTTTTCTTATTTTCTTTCCCTCATCTTGGACTTGTGCACAATCAGATGCCTCAGGGAAAAGGGTGCAGTGGACTGTCTGTGGATAATATCTCCTCACTTCCAGAAGGGGAATTCTCTCCAAGTGTCCCTTCTGCCCACCACTAGGAACATGAAAGGTGGTCTGTCTGGTTTACACTACAGATATTGCACCACCCAGAGTTCCCAAGTGCATGCTAACATATTCCAGCTCTCAAGAGAAGGGTGACCTTCATGTATTCCCCGTCCCTACCTGGCTCTTCTAGTGTACCACAGAGCTAGGGTAGCCTTGCTACTTTCACCATTACTGTCTATTGTGCAGACACAAGAAAAGAAATAAACTGTGCTAATGTGCTTTATTTTGTGCTGTAAAGTAAAGCAGCCTAAGATGACGTGCTCTTGCTTATAAGTATTGCCTCATCCCAGCCAATGCATTAGGGATTAAGTGAATCCTCTACAGTAATTACAGTGTATTTACTCTTACTTGCTTCCCAGTCAGCAATAACTGCCTTGCAAGTGGAAGCTTGCATAACACCAATGGCTCTAGGCCATGCAAGGCTTGGTGCTCCTAAACCTGTGATGGTAGCCCTCTTGGTGAGACTGTGTGTGTGTGTGTGTGCGCTCGCGTGCAGCACATGTACTCTGAGGGCATAGGAGGTTAGTGTAGTGATGTGGATACTCACATTAGCCACCAGGAGTCAGTTAAGGCCATACAGTAATTCCTATGCTGCCTGTGTCTGGCATGATGCAGACTGTTTATCAGGGAGAGAGCATTGCATAGCTCCTGATCTGAAGATCAGGGTACAGACTCCATAGGTCCCCCTCCATGGGATTGGTGGATAAGCCCTCTTAGGATGCAAGATGAAGGTACTCTCCTTGACATCTGGGAAGCAGAAGATGGGATGTACACTTACGCATAAATCACCCTTATGACTGCCAAGCTTAAATCCTCTTGGGTGAAGCTCAGTGGTCAGCAGACAAAGGGTAAAAAATACCTAGTAAATTGGAGTTTGAGGGAACAGCCAGGGACACCCATTCCTCTCAAATCATCTTGTAGATTCTGGATTATAAGTAGCACACTTTGACAGAAGTTTAATGCCTGGTCAGTATCTGTAGACATGCAGAGTCAAGAGGAGTGGGTTCCCTAAAAGGAGAGCTGGATCTACCAGTATTGAGTCTGTGGAGAGTTTAATTTTTTTGTTAAACATTAATAAAAGTAGATGGATTTGTGAAAAGTGATTATAAATAGGAAGGACAGTGATGGAACTTCATTAATTTGGTAGATGGTAAACTTCAAGTTAATCTGTGAGTGATGTCCAGAAATAATGTTAAGGGAGGCAAAGATAGTGACCAGTTGTCTAAGATAAAAGTGTTGAAGCAGCTTGTTTCACTGTGGTGCATTTTCATCAACATAGTTTTGAGTGATATTCCTAAGAAGGCTATATTTTCTGTCTAGCCATGGTGTTTTAGCAAGGTGAAGACAAAGTCTAGTGGCTGAATCAGAGAAGGAGGTAAGATATTAGCAACAGTAATATGTAACTTGCTGTAGGAGTGAACAGTGACTTGGACAATATGCTAGCTGCATTCCTACTCACCTGTGGAGAATGCTGCTGGTTGTTGTTGTTACTGTTGTGTCTTTCGGCTTTTCCCGGTTAGGGGTCGCCATAGCAGAACTCTGGTCCGCTAATGATTGGCAGTTGATTTTTACGTGCTGAGTTGCCAGCCCTAATGCACAACCTTCAACGAAGGTACGGCCATTCGCGCATGTCTCCACGCAGAAGACGCTCTTGCTGAGAGTCGAACCGATCAGCATCTTATTGTGAGGCGATGTGGAGAATGCTGCTGGTAAAGATCATAAATTATTTTTGACTAGTAAGATAGTGCCAACGTCTTAGCATTGACCTGGTCTTTACATCCTTACACTGAAAAATTGTGTAGGTATTGCTCTTGCAAATGTCACTTTTAGATTACACTCAGATAAAAAAAAAAAACAAATGCAGAATAATTCGAAACTCTGATTTTATGTAAGGGGATGACCCCACACCCTTAATCAAGGAAACTTTACTTAAGATGTACTTAATGCAATCAACAACAAAGGCTGTAGCACATCAGTGAAAGGTTAATTTTCCCTGCAGTGACCTTTAAAAAGACTGAAATGTTATACTCTTTAATATTCACAGTAACAGCCATTGGAGTCAGCCTGTGCTATCAGGGGAAAATATACGGCAACAAAATCTGCTACCTAATTATTAACCTGATCAGATTTATTACTGAGACTGTCAAGGCTGGCGTGAAAGATCATTAGAACTGGGTTAGGAATGGAGTATCTGAGTGATATGGTAGAAATATACTGTTGATCTAGGGATTTGTTCAACATCGCTGAACAGTACAAGTTGTCTGCAGTATTGGTATTTCTTATGGAGAGGGACATTTAGTGTGTAGATTTGGCAGCTTTTCCTTGATTTCTAGCTTGGTCACAGATATTGGACTCTGTCAAAAAAAAAATCTTGTATATCACTGCAGGGTACTAGGGCAATGCAAGAGTGTGACATTTTGATCCTTTTGTATATGCGAACTGCATATACTTATATATGATACATAGGTTATCTACAATGTATGAATAGGCCTACAATATTCTTTTTATAGGTGCATTAGAAAAGTACAAGTCAAGCAATCCCATGAAACCATAAGATGCCTAGCCATTTACACCTGAAATAAACATACTTAAAAGTTCTTGCCACCCTTTACAAGTGCTTAATAGTGCTCACCTCCCAGATTGATCAGGGCATAATATAATTTTTTGTCAATCTATCCAGTTGGCAAAACTAGCCTTAATGGTAGACAAAATAGTAGTTTGTTTGACTTGTAGTGGTAACTTATTACAAAGGCTGAGAATAGATTGAGTTAGGAACCTATCCCTGCAGCGTGTCTTGTTTATTTGTTGGTGTAGATTTAAGTCCCTGGTACAGGTGTTGTAGAGCTACAAGTTTTATGAAAAAATAGGTCAGATAGGGCTGGATCTTTCTTGGCTCAAAAAGCAAGACACAGTTCTTCTCAGAGCAGTTGATAGGCTACTGAGTATAAGGAGAGTTGTGATATCCTCCCAATATAAATAAAGGATTGAAGGCCTTTCATTTTCTTGGTTAATATCATTGAAGCCTTTCCAGCTGAGCAGTGTACGTTGGAGTTGTAAAAAAACAAAGCAGGCATTGTATTTGATTATGGGTCTGATAAGGCAAGAGTGTAGTGGTGGGATAAAGCTGATCTGCAAATTATTTTACATGATTTAGTTAGTTACAGGACAGTATAAGGAAATGCACTGAAATTAAGTTATTTCTAAACATTTTGAGCCCAAAGTCCCAACAATTAAATAATTTGGCATTAGAAGACAATTTTACAGCAAGAAACATATTTTAAGCAATATTGGAGGCTTCACCCCTCTGCAGTAATTAATTTTTAATACACCCAGGGTGACTTATTCAGGAAAAGTCCATCTGTGCTCTTCCCGTGTTGTTTTTTCAGTTTCAAATGATTTGGCTTAAATTTAATTGATCAGTCATACAACAGCAGATTTAGTTTTGATTTTTGAGTTCATTAATAAATCATAACATTTTGGATATGATCATATTTAGAAGTATGTTAATAGAATTTCTTGTCTGTAACAGCAGTTTTATCTTTTTTTAATTTATGAATATTGCAGCATTATTAAATAATTAACAATCGGTGACAGTCCAATCTGTATGCATGATGCACATATATCTTTCCCCTTGATGGCTGGCCCAGAGCAATTATAAAATGGCTATACATTTGTCTTGAGCATCAGGTTCAAACTATTATCAAAGTTTACTAAGTCAATATTGTCCTAATAGCAACAATTAAATTCCTTGCATTTTATTCATTACAGTTTCTTACCTCTTCCTCTTCTGTCAATGTTTTTCTACTGCCCTCATTTGCTCCTCTTTTCTTCCCCTTTGTTCTCAGTTTGGGGAGTGTCTAACTATGTCCATTACAACTTGTGTAACTTTTTAATTCTTCCTTCTTTGGGATTCATTTTCATTTCTCATATTCCACTTATTAAATATATTATGTTGTATATATTTTAGCTGTTGAGGTGTCTTCCATTTTTTTGTTGTTTTTTTTTGCTACTGTCAATAATCCATATATTTTCCTGCAACTGACTTGACCAGTTTCACTAAAAGTCTATTTCCTGTGGTCTCCACTCAGATCCAACTATCCTCTGTATTAAGGACTGTACATTTCTTTGTAATGTTCTAAGCTTCACACATTCCCAGAATATGTTCACAATTACCTGTTTTTCCCTTTTTCATTGAGCTTACTACAGGGTATATTTTATGGAAAATGCATGGAGTGTAAAAATATTTGTGAAGACATTTTCATCCAAAGATTTTGAATTTTCTAGATTTTGTCACTAGCCACAGTGCTTTACAAGTCCATTATTTCTTCTGTTATCTCTCCATCTGCTCTGTTACCTGACATGTCTTTTTTAATTTGTTTCTGATCTGCTTCTTATCCATTATTACTCTGTAAATTCTCCTTATCAGTATTTTATTTGCTGTTGCAATTGTTGCTTCTACTAATATTTCCACTATCCCCGGTCATCTTGGATCCCTGTTCATTACTTCATTATCATATTTTTCCAGCATTGTTATATTTTAGTACTTCTCTTCCTTGTGGTTTATATTTTTCTTCACGTTCTTCCCAACTTATCTTTCTCTCTCTTTACCTGCACCCAGAAGTAAATCATTTTCTCTCACTCTCTTTCCCATCACTTATTTAGCATTGTTTCATTTACTGCATATTTCTGCTTCTCTGTTCTAATTGCCCATAACTTGAATGTCCACATTGTCCATTCCCTATTTATCATTATATTAATACCATATTTTTTCCATTTTGTCATTAAATTCCTATATGTTTTTTTTTCTACTGTTCGCTCCCTCCATCAATGTCATCATCTTCCACTTAGTCTGATAGTCTTTGTTTTATATTTTATATTCCAGTCTTATTTGGGTTGCTTTACAATTTGTCTCTAGATGTGGGACTGCCAGTTCCCCTTCTTCTACTGGCTGTGTCCCTATCTGACTTTGTCAAATAGAAACTATTGTTTGCAAACATGGCTGTACCATATCCAGCCCCTTATCTCACTTCCTGTTATTTTCTTTGCCAGATGTTCCACATACAGGGAGGGACATCCTTGCCTGGTTCCAATGTTTATACCAAATTCTGGTGTTAATCTTCTGTTTGCCTTTATAGTTCTTTCAATAGCAAACTGAATGCCATCAGGAATCCCATTTTTTCCATTACTGGCCACAAATACCATCAGTGTTCTTTATCATATACTTTTTTGGCATAGAGTCCAAGGAGTACTAGTGGATCTTTCTTATTTTCTTCCTCTCCGTGTATTGTAACTGTCTGTATTATGTTGTGAAATGTTTATCTACCCTTCACAAAACTGCATTGGTCCATACCAGTAACTTGTGGAAGTACCTTTGCCATTCTTTTTATTGTACTAACTAGTGTTTTCTTTTTTATAAGGTTAGTTGTTAGGAATTTTTTTATTGTGTAATCTCTTAGAAAGTTAAGAAAGTCATTGCATATTCCATTAGTCCTTGACATTTTCTGATGTCAGAGAAAACCCCAGGGTTTAAGAAGTATATGGCTGTGAACACAAAATTCCACCCCAAGACCCCCACTCTGTATGTGTCTGTTGCATAGACTCCGCCCACCTAGAAGCAGACTTTGATACTTGTGCTTCTTTTGAAAAACTTATATTAAAAGACTTACTCCAACCTTAGACAGGGTCTTCTTCCTCACAGACTGTGTCCACTACTCAAGACTAGCCTCAGCTTCAGCTTCTTCAGGCAGTAAAATGGAGGAAAAAAAAGGTGAAGGAAAGGGAGACATTGAAAGAAAAACTAAGAGAGAAAGAGAGATAGAGACAGATCTGGAGAAAAAAAGATCCGAGAAGTCTAAAAAATTGGTCTTCAGGTCCAGCACCTAAAACTCCAACAAAATCGGATCCACCAGCTACTTGGATCTGATCTCAATCGCCTCAACCTACATTTTCCCTGGAGCTGTTGAGTCATAGGCTCCATTCACCTTTTTTAATTTCCCCATATCTTTTGGGTTTCTCATACCATGATGGGAGTGGACCCCATCCTAAGTTATACTATGATTAAAGTTCATGAAATTAGTATTGTTTCAATCTTTGATGTCAGCTAGAAGTGCTCTATGCAGCACCCGCAATGTGCCCAGTAACGACTCTTCCTGTAATTCGTACGGAGTTACGTGTCAGTAACATATCTAAATGCGATTGTAGATCCTTTTTTATACAACCTGTTGCTCCTACTACTATTGGAATTGTCTGGGTATCTTTCTTCCACATTGCTCTCATTTCTGCCTGCAAATCCTGATATTTTATGACTTTGTGTCTATCTGTACGCAAGACGCTGTAGTCACTGGGTGTAGTAATTTCAATGATCAATGCTAATTTTGTCTTCTTTTCATGGCTCACTATATTTGGTTTTCTCCCATATATCTTTTGAACTGTTGGTAATGGGTGATCCCATGAGATGTAGACTTCTTAATTTTCTATAATGCTTTGTGGCTCATGTTTCCAGTGTTTTTCAGCTACTTCAGTACTATAATGTTTGCACAATCCCCAGTGCAACAGTCTTGAAAAATTATTATGACTTTCAGTATACAGTCCTCCTGCCATTAGTAGGTCAGCCAGCAACAAGGTGTGCAACTGTTTCCAATTCTGTTTTGCAAAACCTACATTTGCCTTTCTGTCCCACATGTTCAATGGATTTTGTAAACCAACGTGTACTTCGTCCACTATCTTGGGCCGCCCAATATTAACCTGTCATCTTTTGATTTGAATTTGCCTCTCCTTAATCATTCCTGTGTTCAGTCCTAATCAACATGAGGTTGTTCCAGGAGTTTTCTGTACTTGCAGCTATATTTATGCATTTTCCACATTTCTTGCCTTCTCATCTGATCCTTCACCTTATATTCTTTCTTTTGTTTTTTTGACACATTCAGTTGCTGCCTGATTTTTATCTACTTCTGGTTTGATTTCCATTCCTGCTTGACTCTGATATGCTTCTGCTAGAGTAAGAAGGGGGAAGTCCTCTTCGATTTATTCTCCTCCTGTTTCAAAACTTTCATTACATTTGGGTCTTGTGAGGTCAGCAGATATGTATGCAGTCCCACGATTGCAGATCTATACATGTAATCAATTTCAAGGAGGCCCATACCTCCTTCAGGGAATATATAATCTTGGTATGCACTGATTTTTATAAATCATTTGATGAGCTTGAAGCATCCTTCTTGTTTTCCTGTCTAATGTGTCTAACACTTTTTGTGGCCAGTCAGTCACTCTAGAACTGTAAGTGAGGACAGGAAGAGCAAATTGCTTTATAGCTTGGACTTTGTTCCTAGATGTCAGAACTGTTTTCAGGATTAATTTAAGTCTTCTAAAATATTACTTACTGAGTTTTATTCAAATTTGTTCATGTTTTATTGTTGATTTTTCATCAGTTCCCAAATATTTATACACTCCCTCTTGCTCAAGTTCTTTTATATCACATTCTTGTCCCAAACTGATGTCTTCTTGATGCTGCAGCTTTCCTGCTTTAAAAGTTGTTTTTGCACATTTATTAAGACCAAATGACATTAATATATCATCTGAAAAAGTTTTGACTACTTGCAGTTGTGCTTCCAGTTCCTCATCTTATGAGCTGTACAGTTTTAAATCGCCGACAAAGAGAAGATAAGTCTTTACACTTTTTTGCTTTCTGGGAGCCAGATTATAGCCATGACCTAATCTGTTAAGCAGACAGCTTAATGAGTTAAGGGCAAGGCAAAAGAGCAGCGGCGACATAGAGACATCCTGGGATTACCCCCCTTTGGATTTTTATCCCTGGAATAATAATTTGTCCTTTATCATGGCTTAACTGCAGAGTGTTTTGCCACTGTTTCATGGTCGCTGTGATGTAGTTTATCAGCATAGGGTGTATCATACATTTTTGAGCACTCTTTTATCCATGAGTGTGGGTTACTGTCAAATGCTTTTTTGTAGTCTATTTAGGCCATACTTAGACTCTTCCCCTTTTTACAGTTATCCACTATGACTTTATTTAACAACAAATGATCCTTTGTTCCGTATGATTTTCTTTTATTACCCTTTTGTTCTATTGCCATATTGGGTTTTCTTCTAAATCAGTATAAACTCTGTCAGCATCAATTCCAGTGTATAGTTTATACGTCGTCGGAAGGCAAGTTATCGGTCAATAGTTTTTAGGATAACTTGCAGGTTCACTCTTAAGCAAAAGCATTGTTTTTCCTGTTGTTGGCCAGGCTGGCATCTGATTGGGGTGCGCATATAAATAGTTCTTACTCTTGGCTAAATCTTTGTGCAAAGATGTTAATACTTTTAGCCAGAAGTTAGGTACTGCATCTGGGCATGGAGTTTTCCAATTAGAGGCTTTTCTTAACTTTGTTTCAATCTCTCTGGCTGTTACTTCATCCCATTTCATATCCTGCACATTTAAGTTTCTTATTCTTTCCTTTATTTTTTCTATCCATTTAGCATCTTTGTTATGTTCCACAAGATGTTCATAAATACTCCAAAATGTATCTATTTCTTGTTTTTTTGGTGGTCTTTCAGTTCCTTTTACCTTGTTTCCCAATTCTCTATAAAACATTTTTTGGGTCATCAATAAATTGCTTATTTTGTAGTTTTCCTTTATATTTATCTGTCCATCTTCTAAGTTTTTCTGCTTGTGCTGCTATTTTAATTTATTTGTGATAGTTCATGATAAACCCTGATCTGTTACAATACTACGCATTGCTTTTATCACATCTGTCTTTCTGAGTAGTTTTGTTGATCTGTTCCCTCTTCTATACTCTTCTAACAGTGACACTTCTTGTCTTAATTGTTTTATACTTTTCTCTATTCAGTATTTCCATGATGGCATTCAATTTCTCCTCGTCCTTTCCCTTACTACCCTGTGTTTTTGTGGTAGGACTTTATCTGTTATTAATTTCGCTGCACAGTGATGTATCCTGTTTACTTCTGTTGTATTGTATGAATCTCATTTGTTTTATCAAACCACTGCCTTTTTGGATTTATTGACCTTCTGCAGTCTGTTTCATTGATCATAATATGTCTATCCATCTCTATTAAATCAAGTAATCCTTCTCTTAGACCATTTTCTTCTAAACTGAGAGAACATTCTTTGTTCACCATTTCCTGCGGGCATTTTCTAGAAAGTTCCAGAGCTGCTTCTGTGCCACATTCTCTTCAGTTTCACCCTGTGTCATCCATTGCTCTTTCATATGGGAACTGACTGACCTATCACTCCACAGCATTGACTGCGTCAGAGTTGCCACAGTTTCCTGTACTTTCCCTTGCTGTGTAGCTCCAACTGAACCTTTGTAGTGATTTCCTATGGGAGGCTCCAAAGTGTCTTCATATATCAGCTGATTAGATGCTTCCTACTCCAATGGTTTCTCTTTTGTTTGAGTGTCCATTGCTCTATCTTGTTGTATTGTTGTCTGAGTTAAATTTTCTACACTGAATCCTTCACTTAGCAGGTAATCCATAACCTCAGTTTCTATTTCTTTAACTTCTCAGTTACTAATCCTCTTTTCTACTTTTCCTCTTTTTTTTCTTTTTTTTTTTGTATTGTCAAAATGTTCTTCGTGTTTCACTGTTGCAGTCATTACATTTGGGTTATCCTTGCTGGCAGGTTTCCCTCAGTCGGCCTGAAGTCCAAAGTCTTGGGTCCTGCGTCAGTTGCTGTCGCCTCTTCCCTGACGTCAGGTTGTCAGGGGTATAAAAGATGCAGCCGACGCCATTTTCTTTAATCTTTCTTGCCGCGCGGTGCCCAAAGCAGAAGCAGTTCGCAAGTGCCGGTCGGCCGACTCCTGAGATTTTCGTGTTCGAGTTTCAGATCCGAAGTCTTCATTAAAAGCTAAGTACCCCATCAGGGAAACTTTTTTCTTGCTCCAGACCGATGTCAGAAAAAGTTAATTGTATATCTTGTGAGAAGCAAATACCTCATAAGGACTTACATTCTTACTGTATTCCTTGCCTAGGCCCTAACCATGACATTGCTAGTTGTCAGTTTTGTGCTAGATTTAACCAATGCACTATTAAGCTTCGGTACAATTTTGCATTAAGCTATTTTGGACGAAGATTTAATTATACAATGTCGTTGGATAGCCATCCGACTACCGGAGTTCACAAAAAAACGCAAAGAAAAGGACAGGCAACCGAGGTCCAAAACCGACGATGAAGCTTCTCCTAAGCAAGTCACCGGTTCGCCAGTTCTTAGTGAGGTGCTTTCGCAACCCCTGACACCCGTTACTTTAGAGTCGCAAGCCGCTACCGACTCCCACATGGAGTCGGCCAGGCTGCTGGAAACTCAAGGTATTGGAGCCTCGGAGACTATTCCCTCAGATGGGTCCGGTGCCACTGAGCAGGCATCGGCTTCTGAGGGTGTATTCAGACCTAAACAATTATATATTAAACCTACTTCAAAGACTAAGACACCTTTAAAGGCAAAGAAACAAGTTCACCAGTAACAAGGACAGGCCTCCATGCCCAAAAAACAGATGCTCAAAATGGCCGAAGACTTAATTACCTTGATCAGGGGTTCCCATCCCCCTCCTGATAAGAGGCCTAGGCAAGAGACAGACTATGAATCTTCAGATCAGGTTTCCATTTCTTCTGATTCCTTTTCTGATCAGGAATGTTCTCTTCTCCCGTATGAGGATTCTGATGCTGAAGAATCATTTCCTTCAGCTTCTCCTCCTGAGGACTAGTCTTTCGGGGAAACCTTGCATACCATGATGGAGCACTTTCACTGGGAGAGCCAAGACTTTAAAGAATCTAAGAAAAGGCTCAGAGATTTCCTTTTACTACCTCAACACAGACCTCTAGCTATCCCACCTGTGTTGGACATTGTAGATGATGTGTTCTCTGAGTCTAGTCTGACCCCTGACTCTTTACCTCCAGCTCCTGTTAAGCCGGATAGGTACTACAGGGTCCCTGACTCTCATAAATTTCTTTTCAAAAACCCTTCTGCAGACCCAGGAACTATTTCTCAGGGTCCAAAGGGGGTCAAGGCTTCTACTGCAAAAAATCCTACCCCCTCTGACAGGGATTTCAGGGCTCTGGATAGATGGGGAAAAAAGGTTTACATATCTACTACTTTGGCTGTAAGGGCTTTAAATTGCCAGTTTCATATGCTCAAATATCAGCAATATATCATGACACTGCTTAAACAGAAAATTATGTCACATTCTGAATGTGCAGAAAATAAAGAAATGCAAGATTTATTGCATGCAGCTGAACAAGTTGGAAAGCATACTTTGCAATGTGGGTTTGATTCTCTGGAGGCCTCCTGCAGGGCCGCTGTTACGGGTTCTGTCATTAGGAGGCATGCTTGGTTAAAACAACAAAATCTGCCTGACCATGTTAAAGTAAAATTATTAGATGCTCCTTTACAAACATGATACCTTGTTTGATGTTAAGGCAGAAGAGGCGTTAAAGAAAATGGAGAACAAAGCTAAATCTATGCAAACAGTCAAGGATTTCTTACAGGTACAGCCACCACAGCCACCTAGATTTATCAGACACTGGCCTACAAAGACTTGGTCCTTTCCAGACTCAGACAGACCTCAATGGGGCAGATCCAGATGCCCTAGAGGCAGATCACAGCACAAGAATCCTACACGTCTAAGCAGTGGAGTGCTTCTACCTCCAAAGGTGGAGAGGACAAATCACAATCATACAGGAAACAGTCCCAATGACTTCCCCCTGCCTGCGCCAAGCACTTATCTGCTGGCAGCACCCTTAGGGGGAAAACTAGCACTTTTTTGTCAAAATTGGGACATTATAACCCAGGACAAATGGATTCTAGACATAGTGTCACAAGGCTACAAGTTTCATTTCCATACACTGCCAAGGGCAAACGGTTGGCCAGACCTGCCAAAAAACCAATGGGCAGAGGCTCAACAGCATATTGCAGCTCTCATGGACATGAGGGCTGTTCAACAAGTACCACAGCAAGAGCAGGGACATGGATTTTACTCAAGACTGTTCTTGGTACCCAGAAAGGACAAAGCATGGAGACCAATTCTGGACCTATCTATTCTAAACACTTTCCTGAATATACCAAAATTCAAGATGTTGACCTTACAGCAGCTTCTGCCCATGCTGGGCAGCAAGGCTTAGCTTGTGACTTTAGACCTAAAAGAGGCATGCCTGCATGTCCCAGTCAGACAATCATGCTGAAGATACCTCAGGTTCAAGGCTGGCTCAAAACATTACCAATTCTCTGCACTGCCCTTTGGCTTATCTACTGCGCCCAGGGTCTTCACAAAGTGCCTGGCACCAGTAATTGCTTACTGCAGACAAAGAGGAATACAAATATATCCTTACTTGGACGACTGCCTCATACAAGCAGAGAACAAGGACATTCTACTACAGCATCTGACTTTTGTGATAAAACTCTTAACAGGCCTAGGGTACACAGTCAACAAAAAGAAATCAAAACTAGTACCCTCTCAAGAGATAATAGTCCTGGGTGCAAGCTTAAATACAACTGCCCAGATGGCTTATCTCACTCCAGACAAACAAAGGCAACTGACTACCTATTTTAAGGAAATGGCAACAAAGGCCCAGTTATCTGCAAGAAAATTTCTGCAGGCTTTATGCTTCATGGCATCTTTCTTCTTACTAATTCCATATGCAAGACTGCATATGCGGAAAATTTAGTGGTATCTAAAAAGTGTCTGGGCACAACATTGCCACAGCCTGGAAACAATGATTACTCTAATTCCCTGCCTGCAACAGGAATTTTGATGGTGGGCCAAGGCTTGTCACCAAAACAAGGGACAGCCATTCTCACTACCCCCAGCCAGGCAGAGCCTAACGACGGATGCATCAGATTATGTCTGGGGGGCACACATGGCAGGAAGAGGTATTCAGGGCACCTGGTCCACAAACCAAAAGCATCTACATATCAATCAAAAAGAGATGCTAGCTGTTCAAAATGCCCTGACAGCCTTCAAGGACCTACTTCATCCGGGACAACTACTGATAAAGACAGACAACACCACGGTCATGTGGTACATAAACAAGCAGGGGGGCACTCATTCTTACCTCCTGTGCAGACTAGCCATGGCTTTATGGGACACAGCATTGACTTACCAAGTTCATCTGCAATCACAATTCCTGCCAGGAAAGGAAAATACTCTTGAAGATGAACTAAGCAGAAACCTCATGGATCCCCACGAGTGGCACCTGGAGCCACAAGTCTTCAATATGATAACAATGAAATGGGGAGGCCCGGACATAGATCTATTTGCCTCTCCTCAAAACAACTAAAAAGATTCTGCACAAGGACTTATCACAGACAAGCTTGGAAAATGGACGCCTTATCTTTCAACTGGATAAACCTATCAGTATATGCCTTTCCTCTACTTCCTCTCCAACCCAAGGTACTCCTAAAGGTCAGGCAGGAGAAACCAAAAATTATTCTGATTGCCCCAGACTGGCCACGCCAGTACTGGTATCCAATCTTAAGGAACTTGTCCCAATGCCCAGCCTGAACCTTACCTCAAATACCTCATCTATTGTCCCAGCAAAACAATCAGATTCTGCACAGCCAACTCAGGACCCTAAACCTGGCAGCATGGCGGATAATGTAGCCATACAAACCACACCTCTCAGTAAAGCTGTGATGGATGTCATTTTAGAAGCCAGAAGGCCTAGTATTAGAAAATCCTATGCTGGGAAATGGAAGATATTTTGCATTGGAACCAAGCTCAGTGAACTGATACAGCTGTCCCAAATATTCCTCAGATTTTGCAATATTTAACTGAGATGCTGGACAAAGGCCTATCTTTTTCATCAATTAAAATCCATGCCTCTGCCATTTCGGCTCATTACAACCCCTAACCGGGAAAAGCCAAAAGATACAACAACAATACAGAGCCACTACTCTTTTCTCATCCTTTATTAAGGCAGTACCTCAGAGGAGCCAAAAACTTAAGGCCTCCAAGGAGAACGCCAATACCTGCATGGGACCTCAATTATGTCTTGGAAAAACTCAGCTTACCACCTTTTGAGCCAGCTGCTGCTGCGGACATAAAGTTCTTATCTTGGAAAACAGCTCTGCTCCTAGCAATAACTTCTGCAAGACGAGTTTCAGAGCTACAGGCCCTCATGGCTGTGAAACCCTTTATCATTTTCTATCCAGACAGGGTCTCTCTGAGAACCAACCCTACATTTATGCCTAAGGTGGTATCCAGTGTAGCCCTTAACCAAACAATTCATTTGCCAACCTTTTATCCAAATTCATAGAACAAGGGGAAGAAAATTCAGTATTCCTTGGACGTACACAGACAACTTAGATTCTATTTGGACAAAACTAAAGTTTTCAGAAAGACAGAGCAATTACTAGTGGCATATGCCACAGCATCATAAGGAAAGGCTATCTCCAAGCAGACTATTTCAAAGTGGATAGGTCACTGCATTCATTTCTGCTACTCTCAGCATGGCAAACCAGTGCTTAAGGGCATTAGGCCACATTCAACCAGAGCTGCAGCCACTTCTGCGGCCTTTCTCAGGGGAGTACCAACCAAGGACATTTTGGTGGCTGCTACTTGGAGTTCAGTGCATACCTTTACAAAACATTACAATCTGCCTCTTTACTCTAAATCCAGAGCAGGCTTTGCCACTGCAGTTCTGCAGGGCCTCATAGCCGCTCCTAATGCTGTTTAGCTCCAGACCCCCCCAACCATAGCTTTGGGACTCAACCCAAATGTAATGACTGCAACGGTGAAACACGAAGAACATAGTACAGATGTCCTTCAAGAATGCAACTGCAGTCATAACATATGGGTTGTCCTGCCTCAGGCAGCCCTCGGTCGGCCGGATTCCAAAGTCTGGGTCCGACGTCGGCTGATGTCGCATTTCTCTCCGACGTCAGAGCGGCTGGAGTATATAAGCATCAGCCGACGCCATCTTCTTCAGTCTTTCTTGCCACGCGGTGCCCGAAGCAGAAGCAGTTCGCAAGTGCCGGTCGGTCAGCTCCTGTATTCTTTGTAACCAAAGTCATCAAAAAAGCTAAGTACCCCGTTGGGGACCTTTTCTTGCCTCAGACGATGTCAGAAATTACTGAAAAAGTAAATAATTGTTTGTCTTGTGGTAAACAAATACCTCATAAGGATTTCCACTCTCACTGCCTTCCTTGCCTTGGCCCAGACCACGACGTCTCGGCCTGTGCCGCCTGTGCTCGCTTCAACAAGCGCACTCTCAGGCGCCGGGCGGAGTTCGCTGAGGAGTTTTTCGGCGAAAAATTTGATTATACAATGCTGTCGGAACAACCGACAACGCAGACTCCTAAGAAACGAAAAGACCGGAACCGACATCCTCGGCCCGCGTCTTCCACCGACACCACACCAAAACTAACCGTGAGTGCCCCGGTTCCCTCTGAGGTGGTTATTCCACCGCTCCGAACCAAAGACACCGCATTTCCGATACCGGAGGCCACTCCGACGCCAGTTATTGATTTTCCTCCGGATACTGAAACCGAGGAAATGCCCGAGACCATTGCTGTTGATAAGGTCACCCCTGCACGTGGAGCGGCTAGGCCTCTCATGTCCATGTCTATCAAGGCCTACACACGTGCCAAGGCAGCCAGCAAGTCCAAACATCTTACTGCTAAAACCTTACCTCAGCCTACTCCTGAAACTCAAATCATGTCCATGGCCGCAGATTTAATTTCCCTGATCAGAGGTTCCCAGGCCCATCCTGAGAGAGGATCCCAGCCTCCTCCTGATAAGAGGCCCAGGGTTGAACCCTCTGACCCTCTTCCTTCAGATGAAGATTCTGAGGACTCTGTCTGCTCCGAAAGCCAGGAAGAGCCCTTCCAGACCTATGAGGATTCAGATGCAGAGGACTCCATTCCCTTGGCCTCTCCTCCTGAGGATATTTCTTTTGGGGAAGTTCTGCATTCCATGAGGGAGCATTTTAAGTGGCAAGGCCAGGAATTTTCTGATTCCAGAAAGCGCCTTCGAACCTTCCTCAAAAAGCCTCAACACAGACCCTTAGCTATACCTCCTGTGCTTGATGTTTTGGATGACTTATACTCTGACTCCAGTGTTACCCCTGATACTCTTCCTCCTGCTCCTGTCAAGCCTGACAGATACTATAGGGTCCCAGAAACCCATTCTCATTTATTTAGGGCCCATGCTGTTGATTTAGAAACAATTTCCCAGGGGCCTAAAGGGGTTTCAGCTACCATCTCCAAAAATCCTTTGCCTTCCGACAGGGAAGCAAGGTCCTTAGATAGATGGGGGAAGAAGGTCTACACCTCTACTACTTTATCTTTGAGAGCTCTCAATTGTCTCTTTCACATGTTTCAATATCAGGATTTCCTGTTAGATGATTTACAGAAACGTTTGGCCTCTCCTGAACCTTTAGATAGGAAGTCTTTGCAGGAGGCTGTGCATAACTCTCAGCAGGTTAGCAATCATTTTTTACAGTGTGGATATGATGCATTGGAGGCTTCATGTAGGGTAGCTATGACAGGGGCGGTCATTCGTAGACATGCATGCCTAAAAGAACAACCTTTACCAGATCATGTTAAGGCAAAACTTCTTGATGCACCCTTGGAAAAGAACAAGCTTTTTGGTGCTAATGCTAAAGATGTGTTAAAGTCCATTGAGGAAAAAGCCAAGTCAGTTCAGACAGTCAAGGATTTCCTCCAGGTTTAGCCGCCCAGATTCAGAAGGAACTGGCCTTCTAAAAACTGGTCCTTTCCTAATCCTGAAAGATTTCAAAGGGGCAAAAACAGGCGTGCCCGAGGAAGAGGACAATACAGAGGATCCTACAGGGGACGACAATGGCAACCAGCAAACCAAAGAAGTGACACAGAGGTTTCTCCTGCCCCGCAGGGACAATCTCAATGACTTTCCTCTACTTCTGCTGACCAAGGAGCAAACAGAAGCTCCTTTGGGCGGAAAGTTATCTCTGTTTTCAAAAAATTGGCACAAACTGGCAAAAGACAAATGGATTTTGGACATTATAGACCACGGTTACAGGTTCCACTTTCATACCTTGCCAAGAAAACAAGGCATGCCAAACCTTCCACAAGATCAGAGGGCAGAGGCTATCAAGCAAATTTCTCTGCTTGCTCAGATCAAAGCAATAGAAAAAGTTCCACAACAAGAACAAGGTCAGGGGTTTTATTCAAGACTGTTCCTTGTTCCAAGAAAAGAATCTCAATGGAGACCAATACTGGACTTGTCCACTCTAAACACTTTTCTCATAGTACCAAAGTTCAAAATGCTGACTTTACAGCAACTCCTTCCCATGCTGGGCAAGGGGTCTTGGCTGATTACTCTGGACCTGAAGGAGGCATACCTGCATGTCCCTATCAGACACAGCTGCAGAAGATACCTCAGATTTCTTGCAGGGCCAGAGCACTATCAATTCTCAGCATTGCCATTTGGCTTATCTACTGCACCCAGAGTATTCACGAAATGCCTGGCATCAGTAATTGCTCATTGCAGGCTCCAGGGGATTCAAATCTACCCGTACCTGGACGATTGCCTCATACAAGCGGACAACAAACTAACCTTGACAAAAAACTTGAATTATGTCATACACTTGCTACAGGCTCTGGGATACACAGTCAACTTTCAAAAGTCAAGACTTCAGCCATCCCAGCAAATAACCTTCTTAGGAGCCAAACTAGACACAGCCTCTCAAATGGCTTACCTGACAGAAGACAAGCAAAAGAAGTTAACTCATTACTTCAAAAGTTTAGCAAAGCTCACCCAGATGACTGCAAGGAGTTTCCTACAGGCCCTGGGTTACATGGCATCCTGCATTCTCTTGGTCCCACTAGCAAGACTACACATGAGAAAGCTTCAGTGGTACTTAAAAAGCTTATGGTCTCAACACAGCAACAACCTAGAAGCAACTATCCCACTCATTCCATGTCTTCAAAAGGAATTTCTATGGTGGGCCACAGTAAGCCAGTCAAACACAGGCATGTCGTTCAAAAAACCTCAGATAACACAGACAATGACCACAGACGCCTCAGACCTTGGATGGGGGGCGCACATGGAGGGCAGATGTATTCAAGGGCAATGGTCCCCAAAGGAAACACATCTGCATATCAACCAAAAGAAATGCTAGCAGTAATGCATGCCATCGAGGCCTTTGGACAACAACTTCAACAAGGCCACCTACTAATACGGACAGACAACACCACTGTGATGTGGTACATAAACAAGCAGGGGGGCACTCATTCTTACCCCCTTTGCAGACTGACAATGAATCTTTGGGAAAAATCACTGGGTCTAAACATACAGCTACAATCCCAGTTTGTTCCAGGCAAAGACAATGTTCTGGTGGACAGTCTAAGCAGGAATTTCCTAGACCCACACGAATGGAGGCTACATCCAGACATCTTTATACGACTCACCTCGACATGGGGCAGGCCGGACGTGGACCTATTTGCCTCCCACCTCAATCATCACTTACAAAAGTTCTGCTCAAGGACATATCATCCACAAGCATGGAAAGTAGATGCCCTCTCATTCAACTGGAGCTCCCTAATAATTTATGCATTTCCACCCCTGCCACTGATGACCACAGTGTTATTAAAGATCAAGGCAGAGCAACCGAAGGGGATCCTAATAGCTCCAGACTGGCCAAGACAACACTGGTACCCACTACTACGGAGCATATGTCACAACAAAGCGTGGGCCCTTCCACAATGGCCCCAACTTTTGACTCAACACAACTTCAGGACTGTTCATCCCAACATCCAGACTCTACAGCTAACAGCTTGGGAAATTCCATAAATAACCTCAATTTACATCTCTCCAAGGAAGTTCAGCGGATACTAACAGAAGCCCGCAGACCATCCACCAGAAAGGCTTACTCAGCCAAATGGAAGAGATTCAGCATTTGGAATACCAACAAGGGTCATGATGCATCACTTTTGAGCATCCCACTCATTCTGGAATACTTGGCAGATATGTTACATAACGGACTCTCATACTCTTCCATAAAAATACATGCTTCAGCTATCTCAGCTAGATACAACACTGATCCACCTGTGTTTTCACATCCTTTGCTAAGGCAATTTCTTAGAGGAATCAAGAATATAAAGCCCCCAAGAAAGGCACCAGTACCAGCTTGGGACCTCAGTTTTGTCCTAGAAAAATTGACGCTACCTCCCTTTGAGCCAGCAGCTTCTGTGGATTTACAATTTCTTTCCTGGAAGACAGCTTTCCTGCTGGCCATAACCTCAGCAAGAAGGGTTTCGGAATTACAGGCCTTAATGGCAATACCACCGTTCATAACTTTTCACAGAGACAGGGTCTCCCTACGAACCAACCCTACTTTTCTGCCAAAAGTGGTATCCAGGGTTTCTTTAAATCAAGCAATTCACCTGCCTACTTTCTTTCCCAATCCTGAGAACAAAGGGGAAAGACTGTTACATACCTTGGACATACACAGACAACTTCGCTACTACCTAGACAGAACCAAGACCAGTAGGAAGTCTGATCAACTTTTTGTAGCTTACGCCCCTGGAGTACAAGGAAAAGCAATTTCCAAACAAACAATTTCAAAATGGATTGGACATTGCATCAGATTCTGTTATTCCTTCCATGGAAAGTGTGCGCCAGCCAATGTCAGACCACACTCCACCAGAGCTACAGCCACCTCTACAGCTTTTTTAATAGGGGTGCCTACAAAGGACATTCTAGAAGCTGCTACATGGAGCTCCGTGCATACATTTTCCAAACACTACAACCTCCCTTTATATTCCAGATCCAGAGCAGGCTTTGCTTCGGCAGTCCTGCAGGGATTGATAGCTACACCATCCTTTTCCTAGAGCATACCACCTCCCCCAGCTAAGCTATGGTATTCAACCCATATGTTATGACTGCAGTTGCATTGTTGAAGGACATAGTACAGTTTTGTACCTACCATAAATGTAGATGTCCGATAGATATGCAACTGCAGTCGGGTTTTCCCTCCCTCCTTCCCCTCTATGCCTTGGGTCCACTCCTCTCCCTATTATCCTTAGCTGGGGATATCTGTTATGGTGTATCTGTTTATTGCTTATTTATTGTCTGGAAACCTATTTTTGTCTTCCAATTTGATTACAGCCTTCATTGGAGGGCACCTGGCATCTGGGGCAAGAAACACTGAAGAAGATGGCGTCGGCTGATGCTTATATACTCCAGCCACTCTGACGTCGGAGAGAAATGCGACATCAGCCAACGTCGGACCCAGACTTTGGAATCCGGCCAACCGAGGGCTGCCTGAGGCAGGACAACCCATATGTTATGACTGCAGTTGCATATCTATCGGACATCTACATTTATGGTAGGTACAAAACTGTACTTTGTGTACACTTACCATAAATGTAGATGTTCGAGTGTATTCACTGTTGCAGTCCAAGTTACCCTCCCACCATCCCCCTTATTTTTACTGGAATTTATCTTTACTTCTCTAATCTATGCAACCTAGGTGGTGTATTTGCTTATAGATGAAGATAAAGCTTATTTTGGTGCATGTATATTTTATTTACATATTTTTAGCCTACATTTTTGGGGGCACCTGACATCTGGGGCAAGAAAAAATAAATAAAATGGCGTCAGCTGCATTTTTTATACCCCTGACTACCTGACATCAGGGAAAAGGTGACAGCAACCAACGCAGGACCCAAGACTTAGGAATTCAGGCCGACTGAGGGCAACCTGCCAGCAGGATAACCCAAATCTAATGAGTGCAACAGTGAATACACTCGAACATCTATATTTATGGTAAGTTTACACAACTGTATTTTTCCATATCCAGATGTCTTTGCCTTTATTTCTCTTCAAATATCTTTGCTGCATTTATTAGTTTTGCTTTCTCCTTTGCATAAATATTGCCTTATATTAAATCTCTTTTTCTTTCCCATGTCCATATTTCTTCTTCAGATGTATCCTGCTCCTGTTGTTTCTCCTTACTTTGGGGAGTAGTTGTTCCATCATGCTGTGATATGACCTGTGTTAGACTTTCTACACTTAATCCTTCACTTCACAAATATTCCGTAAATCCAGCTTCTATTTTTTTTTAAACTTCTGCTTGACTAATCTTCTGTTCTGCATTCCCTCTTTGTGATTTTATTTTTTTTATTTTATTTTATTTATTTATTTATTTTTTTTGTGAAAGTTTCCATCTCTGAATGCATTTGCCTATATTTCTCTTTGAATATCTTTGGGGCTGCCTTTTTTGTGTTGATTAATTTGGCTTTCTCCTTTGCATAAATATTGTAACGTATCAGATCTCTCTTTCTTTCCTGCATCCATATTTCTTTTTTATATCTTTCAAACATCTCTAAATGTTGTTCTTTAAATTTTTGGACTTCCAAAGTCACTTCTTTTTCCAAATGGCACAAGGTTTCTTGGTCTATATAGTGATTTTCACAGATCTGTTGTATTAATGAACACAAATTTTTATTTGAAGTTTCCGACAGTTTTTCTTATGGAAGTATTTTTTTTCTTCTAATTTCTGTCTTAATCTTTTCATATATATTTTGTCTGAAAATTCTGAGCTGCTAGCATAATAGTAACAATACATAATTAAGTCTGAGAAGGCAGACCAACTATAAATGAAAACGGAACAAAGAAGCATGGATTTCACATTGTACACTCCTTTCTTTTTAAATACTTTAGCTTCAGTTGGATGTTTGTTGAAACCTAGAGCCCAAAATAGGTAAGCCTTTGGGAAAGAATTAATGGTTTTAAATTATTTATATATCATAATGGTTCTGTTGGTTAATTTGTATATGATTTTAAGATTTTATTGATTGATACATGATTGTCACTTGATGTATTAACACTATTTAAACTTGATTTTTTCATTGAATGCTTGAATCTGATGAAGTCACTTATTGATTTTAAGAGACAAAAGCACTTGTTCTGTTTTTTTTACGCTTTACATTTATTAAAAAAGAAGTGCTTAGTGTGAAGTCCATGCTTCTTTCTTCCATTTTCATTAACAATACATAATTTCTTTCTTATCCTCAGTAGTACACTCTGCCATCTGTATAGCTCTTTTTTGGCCTATCAGTTTTTGTGATTTTTGTCAACTGCTACCTCCTTCTCCAGGCCTGGGCGAGCTCCATTATAGAAATATTTTCATGTCTTGAGAATTCTGCACTGTCATTTTTGTCTGGTCCTGGTACCAGTGCACCTACCAGGACTGGGCACTTTTTTATCCTGGGACTTGTGCACCCATCTGTCTTCTTTATTTGTCACCTACTTCTGTCCATGATATATGCTATATAAAATACAGTCTATATGTCAGTGTTGTCTTGGTGAGATTTTGTGAAAAACAGGGTCCGCCTTGTGAAGGTACTCACCAAGACTTGAGGATGAATTCAGTTCCAGCAATACTTCTCTCCTTTTGTTGCTTTTATCATCTCTCTATTCTGACTCATTTACCAATAATTCTGAAAAAAATGGTACTCCAGACCTCCATGAGTAGCTTCGTCATCTGTATACCAGAAGCCTTACCGAGAATGAAGTTGATTGAGTAATGAGGAACAAACAAGACAATGTTGTTGTGTGTTTTATAGACTAAACAAAAGACAATACAAAAACTGAGAGATTGGAAGCTCTGTTTTATTTATATGGATAGCAAGATACAAGCAGTGAAATGTTTTTAGTCCTTTTAGTTTTATACACAGGTCAGGCATATTTTTATCAACCAGAGGAGAAGTTGCGGATAGCAATAAAGAGTTGAAGGATTTTATCTGGGAGGGGAAGAGGACAAGAGTCAAGTGGGATAAACTGATCCTTCCATTAGAACAAGCTGATTTGGGATTACATGATTTGAAGGGGTATTTCAGAGCTACACAGTTAAGGCCCTTATACAGAACACAAGCTGAAAGCTTGAATTCAAAGGAGAAAGGGTTAATGATGAAACATGGATAAAATAAAAAAACAAGGAGGGACTGGGATTTTTTTATGCAGATCTTTAATGAGAATAAATATAACCATACAGAATATTATATTCTTAAAGTAGCATAAAGTATTCTAAGAACTAAGCCAACACAAGGATGGAGAAGGCATATTCTGCCAATAGGGGTGATGGCACTTAGGGATGCAAAGAATATGCAAGTGGGGGCTGGAATTTACAGGAGAAAACTGGCAAAGTAACCAAGGTATTGGAACAAAATAATTAAGAGAAGGAAAGGTAATAGAATGAAAAAAGGCCAAGAATGCATTCGCACTGCAGGTTAGAGATTTCCTTCCCTATCAAGGATTGATATCAGAGTATAGGCACCAAGAAAAAAATAGGGGATCCTTAGTGAAAGACCAACACTGATAGAGTTTTAGTAGAATCTAGAACAGAAGCTGCTGTTTAAAAATGGATAATTAGTAAGGCATTTAAAATGTATGATAACCATAGGAATCAATCAGAGAAGGTTAGAAATTATTGGGAAAGAGAGATTGGATAAGCAATTCACAAAGAAGCAATGGGGGATATATGTATGGCTTCCAAATATTTAAGACAATCTAAACGATTTAGGATCTTTGCTTGGAAATGTTTGCATAGCTATTTTTATACCTCAAGTAAACTCCAAAGAATTTTTCCTTAGGTAGATTGCAAATGTTGGAGGTATGATGGGAAAGAAATACATAATTGGAAACATATTTTTGAGATTTGCAGACTTCTAAAAATTCCCTGCAGACTACTCTATCAGAAATATTGGGTGAGCAGATTGGTGTAACTAGTTACATTATTTTTTGAGCTGTGATACAAAATTGGAATTGTCTAGGCATAGTAAGCCTTTGATGAGTTTAATTCTGGTAGCTGTCAAAAAAACAATTACCAGAAAAAGGAAATCAAAGTCTAAATAAACTGTACTAGAAGTATTAAATATAGTAACAGAGATAAAACAACTGGACGTGAGATTTTTAGAAATGGTAGGTACAAATTACATTGAAAAATGTGAATTGTGTGAACAATACAAGAATAATGTTTGGGAGAAGGAAGCCGCAGTGGTGCAGCGGTAGCATTGTCGCCTCACAGCAAGAGGTTCTCCCATTCGATTCTCGGCTGGAGCGCCTTCTGTGTGGAGTTTGCATGTCCTCCCCGCGGTCGAGTGGCGTTCGAAAGACATGTGTAAATTGGCGTCCCTTCGTTGAAGGTTGGGCTGGCACCTCAGCACCATAAAAATCTACTGCCAATCATTAGCAGTCCGGAGTTCCGCTGTGGCGACCCCTAACCGGGAAAAGCCAAAAGAAGAACAGAAGAATAATGTTTGGGAGAAGGGATAAGACTTAAGGGAAGGAAAGAACTGAATGAACTTTGTATCGTTTTTTCTGACAATGACTGGACAGATTATAAGTGATGTATAATGTTTGCAACCGAAAATGTCAGTATGGCCTGTTTACATTTATATGAATGTATGACTATGTCATAAGTGATAATTTTGTAAACATGTTTCTTGTTTAGCAAAATATTACCACAGATTTCAAACACAACCTGAAACAGCACCAACTTCCTCATGGCTATGCTCATACTTCTATCCTGATTAAACCCACCTTCCTTTCTGTTTATCTTCCATTATCAGTCTCTCTTTTTCTTTCACCTTTCTTATCCCGGTCTCTTTCCCTTTCAGCCCCATTACTGCTCTTCCAGGTAGCCTGTATACAACTAACCTATATCCTTAATATTTTCCTACTAATACTCCCTCCTTACCCACAACATGTTATGTATCTGCTGTTATCTCAACCTCTCCACTATCAAAACTTTTTCTACTAATGTTTTTCTTGATTATTTCTGATTGTACCCTTCCTTATCCTGTATTTTCTCTTCCTGCTGTAGTGACATCCTACCTCATTAATGTCGATATGCATGTACTGAACCAATGTTCATTGTCATTGCTGTTGTACCTCCAGCTATTACATGCTAACATGTTTGACTTATGCGATCAAAATGTATTCACTTTTTCAAGTTCTTACCAAAACAACAAATCTTCTTGTTGTGATTAAAAATAGCTTTTCCCCATGTCAGTGCCAACAGCACCCTGCCTCAGGCACTGGCTTCATCTTTGATGCTCTCACTGTGGTGCATTCAGCTCTAACCTTTCCAGTTCCTCCCCTAAGACCACCTGTTGGTGGCAGGGTTCACAGGCCCAACCATTCATCTGCTTTCCTCCATGTCAGTTCCAACAGCACCTCTGCCTCAGGCACTGGCTCCATGCTTAATGTTCTCAACTCCAGCCTTGTTGGAACTAAGAGCATCTTGGAACTCAGTTGTTGGGGACAACACCCTAGGGTCGGATTCAACTCTTAAAACATTGGAGTCATCCCTACCCATGGGTCTCTTGGCCTGAGACAGTTATCTCAACATCAGATCTGTGTTGGCACTGGACTTGGTCTCTTGCTCACGTCCTCAGCTCCGAGAAGAACTTGGACCAGCCATCTAGCTTCTGTGTCAGCTTTTAGCATCACGGAAAGGATTTTTTTCTCACTCTGAGATGAATGCCTCAGTAGCTAGGTCAGATCCATCCCAACCCCTTCCTCCATCTGTTTCCTTGACTACTGATCATCTTGCTCAGGGACAGTTGGCTCCTTTGGGCTTCAAGACACCCCTCATTTTGGGGCCGCCTGAATGTTCCATATCCCCTCTTGCCCCCCCCCCCCCTGGAGGCACATATGAAGAGCAAATGCAAGAAGAAGCATTTGTACTCATTAAAAGAGTCACTCACAGAGGATATCGACCTCAGCGAATGGGAAGAGTCCCCTAAGTACCTCCATGAAGATAACTCCTTTGGTGACTTACTTGAATTGATGAAACAGTATGGGGGTGGGCCAGAAAAGTTCCCTCCCCCTGAGGAGTCGTTTTTTCTCAAGGCCTTTGCCGCAAGCCCATCCACGTCCTGGATAGTCCCCCCCCCCCCATTCAGATGCCCTCATCAACCTAGTATTCCAGAGGGTTTGGAGAGATCCAGTTGTGGTGGATCCAATCCCCTGAAAGCCCAATAAGGTTTTTGTTTCACCAAAGGATAGGCCGTTTTGGTCTGTAGATGGATGCTATTGTGGTCGCTGTGGCCACCAAAAAGGACATGTCAGAGGAGAGTTCCACAGTCCTTCCCCAAACAGGGAGTCTTATGTGTTGGACCATCTGAGAAAGGTAGCCTGTGCCTCAACTACCTTTGCTTTGCATGCACTGAATTATTTAGCTCATTTGACAAGGCTTCAAAGAGACTTGATCTTAGAAGTTTCAAAGACAATGAAGACACAGCAGCTTCCAGATCCTTAAAAGGCCCTGGAGGCTGAACTGTCCACAATGCAGTTCAGCACCAATGTGTCCATGAGGCTTCTGTGTAACCCTAACAGTAGTATGGAGTACACTTCAAGCACTGGCAATACCCTGTGCCAGAATGCCTGGATGCACTTGTGTAACTTTGCAGATTATTTCAGGCCATCCTTTATCAGTGCCCCATTTGATGAGTGCTTGTTTTTTGTTCCAAAGGTCAAAGATACTCTGACCAGCCACAAACAAGATGGAAAGACACTGTCTTACATTGGAGTTCACTTCTCCACCCCTCGGTGGTCCATCTCTAGGAACCAGAAAGGAGGAGGGAAGCATCTTTTCTTTTGTAAATCACATCAGACTTTTCAGAATGTTCCTGGTGATGCCCACCCCCATCACCTGTGTGGTAGGGGGTTAACTTTAATGGACACGAACCAAGGAGCAGAGGCAGACCAACCACAGAATTAGAGCATCTGCAGTCCCTTCTCTCGCAAATCCTTCCAGCACTCTTGAATGGTTGCCTGGCTGCCATTGTCTGGATGCAGTCTAGGGGTGCTTTACTGTTGACCTTGAAGCTTAGGAAGCCATCACTTTGGATACATGGGTGTTGAGAGTCATATCTAGAGGTTATACCATTTCCTTTTTATTCATTCCAAAGAGAGTAAATCCCATCCTGACGTCCACTCCATTAGCAAAGGGAAGCATCGTTGGAGATAAAGAAGCTATTTCTCAATCAAGTCCTCCAAGAGGTCTCTCCAGACCAAAAGGATCCTGGGTCTACTCGAAATTCTTTTTAGGGCCAAAGAAAAGTAAAGACCTCACACCCATTTTGGATCTCAGCAAGTTGAATCAGTGTGTAAAACAGAACAAATTCCAGATGGTCATGGTGAAGCCTGTTCTTCCTCTACTGAGAAAGGATGACTGGATATGCTAGGTAGAGCTCAAGGATGCCTACTATCACATAAAGTTAGCAAAGAACTCCAGAAGATTCTTGCACTTTTAGCTGGATGCCAGTCACTACTGGATTTGAGTACTGCCCTTTGATCTCACCACAGCTCCCTGGGTGTTCACCAAATGTATGTCAGTTGTGGCAGCCTGGCTCAGTCTACAGGGATTCCAGATGTTTTTTGCACATGGATGATTGGCTCCTGATGGCTTCCACAAAGGCATCTTTAATCAAAGTCAGGGACTACTTTTTCAAGTTGTGTCAGTCATTGGACATAACAGTAAACTATAACAAGTCCAACTTGGAACTGGGGCAGGCACTAGAGTTCATGGCTTGCCATCTAAATAAGGTGAACCAAATTGCAAAGTTACCACCCAAAAGGTTAACATCTCTTCATATTCAGGGTCTATATTAGAACACAGAACTTTCAAAATTTCAAGTGTTCTAATATTGAACCCTACTAATCGAAGATTTAAAACATCGAACATACAGAACAGTGAATTTTTTCCTAGGGAAAAAAATCACTGTTCCAAAACACATACACACAATACAAGCACACCACAAAAACAGCAATCCACACACATACACCTAAACTCTTACACCTAACCTTACACTAAACTACACATACACCACTAACTATCCACTTACCTTAACCCATACCCTAACCCTAAGGTCCATCACTATCGCACAGTCACCTCACCCGCGCTCTAAGCCTAACTCACCTACCCCGCCCTAACCCTTACATCCACACAATCGCACACTTACTGACCCGCGCCCTAACCCTAACTCACCTTAACCGCCATCAACCACATGTCCACACAATCGCACACTTAACTGAGCCCGTCCCGTAACTTTCCACCACAGTGCTGAAAATACCGAAGCAACAGAAACGGACAACCAAATTCTTTCCCTAGGAAAAAATTTGGTTTTCTGTTTCTTTGATATTTTCAGCGTTTGCTGAAAACGGGTCGATATTAGAACACTCGAAATTTTGAAAGTTCGGTGTTCTAATATAGACCCCAGATTCAAGCATCCCTGGTCTTAGAATCTCACAGGCCTCCCTCTTCCTCAGTTGTCCATCTTCTTGGCCAGATGGCTGCATCCATTTCTGTAGTACCCTTAGCAAGATTCTACATGCATGTTCTTCAGTGGACCTTAGCAGTTCAGTGGTCATTTTTCACTCAACCAATGGGTTTCCCTGTTCGTCTGATCAACATATGCCACTACCACATTACATGGTGGTTAGAGTCTCATGTTCAGCAGGTTATCCTTTTGTTCCTTCTCATCCCCAGGCCATGGTTGCCACAGATGCTTCTGTCCTATATAGTCCAAGCAAGGAACCTAGACTCACTGTCAGAAGTCAATCTTCACATTAATGTCTTGGATATAAGAGCTGTCCTCCTAGTATTGCAAGCCTTTCAGGACATCCTCTCCAAGGGTTTGATTAACATCCAGTCTGACAGTATGGCAGTAGTGTGGTACATAAACAAGGATGAACCCCTTCATATCTGCTTTGTCATGAGGCCATGAGGGTCTGGCCATGGTCATTGTCTCTTCAGTGGTTTCTGATAGCAATCCATACCCCAGAAGAATCCAGCGTTCAAGCAAATAGTTTGAGAAGGAACATCCTCTTGCCTCACAAGTGGCCTCTAAATCCAGAGATAGGGGTTCGTATATTCAGCCACTAGGACCACCCTGCCACAATTTGTTTGCTTCACCTTCCACCAATTACAGCAGCTTTTTTGCCTTGATCCTCCCAAGGGAATTGCCACCAAGAAATGCTCTTCTGTATGCTTGGCCCCTGGGCCTCCAAAGTTATTGCTAATAAAGTTCTTCAGAAGGCACTCCATTGCAGAGTGACTGTAAACCTCATACCCCCTTTTGACTGAGGCAAGTTTGGTTCCCCTTTCTGTGGGCTCATCTACTCCATCCTCCCTGTGTTCTGGACCCTGTTCCAGGGCTGATATCTCAGCCATCGAGCCTACCTCATCTGAACTTTCAATCCTTGAAATTGAGTACTTGGTTCCTTCAATTCTGATGATGGCCAGAAATACCAAACTTTCTGACAGGGTTATTCACATTCTTTCTTCCTCCCAGAAAATTTCCACTAGGAAGGTATATGTGAGTAAATGGAAAAAAAATTCCTTTTGGGCTTCCTTCAGAAGTCTAGACCCTTTTTTGCCCCTTTGGATGCTATACTTTATTTCCTGACAGACCTTTTTCATTTTGGTCTCAGTTACTCGGCTATTAAACTTCAATTGGCTGCATCTCCAATTTCCATATTGGTGTGGATAACATGCCAGTTGCAGTTTTGAAACATTCTAAGGCTTTCTTGAAAGGTACATTTATAGTCAGACCACCTGTAAGGGACCCTGTCCCACCTTGAGATCTCAATCTACTTTTGTAAGTTGTCAACCTTTGAAAGTGCAGCCACACTCTCTTTAAAATTCCTGTCTTAGAAGATCTTGTTTCTGGTGGCCATTACTCTTGCCAGAAGGATTTTTGAACTTCTGGTCCTATTTTCCATTCCTACTTATCTAGTTTCCCACATGGACAGAGCTGCTGTTCGAGCTAATCCTTCTTTTCTGGCTGAAGTAGCATCTGAGATGAATTTGAATCAGCCAATACATCTACCTGTTTCCTTTGTTACTGAAACAGGGGAAGTAGAGTATTTACTACACTGTCTAAATGTTCACCCTCAATTGAGGTTCTATTTAGCAAGAACTAACAGTTTCAGAAAATCTAACCAGCTTTTTATTTCCTTTTTCAAATGTCAGCTGGGCAAATGTGTCTCAAAGGTGATCCTAGCCAGATGGCTTTCGGACTGCATTTCCTTTGAATACTTCTTGAAGGGAATTCATTTACTTAGCAAACTTAGAACTCATTCCACTAAAGCAGTGGCTACTTCATAGGTTCATAGATTAGTACTAGGCTAACTGCCCTTGTGAGCCATTTTAAGCCTAGCCAGTTATCCCTTGTGAGACTCAAACCCTGCACCTTGTATTTGTAAGGCAAACACCTTAACCATTAGGTCACCCTCCCAACTTCAGTTTACTTTTTTGTCAGGCCTCTATTGATGACATATGTGTAGCCATTATCTAGTCCAGCACTCATAACTTTGTAGCCATTACAAATTAAACATAGTCTAGATCTAGATTTTGCTTTGCCTCCACCATTCTGCAGAATGTTCTTTCCAGAGACCTCCAAGGGGTTTTACAGGCTGGGAACTCGGTCCCACAATTGAGCTGGATAGAAAAGACAACATCAGATATGAAAGTTATGTAGTTACCATAATGATAGCTCAGTGTTTTCTTCCTTCCATCTCAACCATCCCTTCTTCCATGTCCCCTGTAAATTGTTACTTCTTGATGTTTTTCCTGGCTGAATGCACAGATCAACTCTTTGGAGGGTCTTATGTAATTCCCCTCGTCCTTCCAACTCTCTTCTTGTTTATTATGTGGTTTCTAATACCTGACATTATTGTAAGGTCAGATTTCCAAGATGGCTGCACACTAACAACTTAATTTCAGCTCTCTCGGTATAAAACCAGAAACTCTGAAAAGAGAGCCAATGAACTTGCATTTTGAGGCAAAATTCAGTAACTTGATAGTAAATGCACTGTCTGTATGCTTTCAAAAAGGGAATTCAGGGAACCTGAAAGCAAATCGATCAGAAAAGGTGATGAGAAATCACTGACTGGGAAGAATTCTGCAGCTGTTCAGCAAAAAGCCGTGCAAGCTCTTGATGCAAGACATGATTTCCAGTAACCTAGAGGAAAAAATAAGTCAAATGTACTCACAGTTGATTAAAATAAATAGAACACTGAAAGAGTATATCAGCTCAAATAACAAAAGGCTGGAAAAAATGGAAGAAGCTTTAAACAGATGTTCAGATGAGGTGATAAAACTGCAAACATCAGAGGTCAAAATGAAGAAAAGGCTGGCTGAATACGAGACTGCTCAAGAATATATGCTTCAAAAATAATAGAATTAAAGGACAGAGCACATAGGAAAAACCTGAGAATTTCTGCTGTACCAGAGAAGCTGGAAGAAACAGACCATATTAATTTTATGAAAGCACAAATTAGCAGCTAGACTGGTATTCCACAGCAGGAGCTGTAGGGCACATCATGTGTATGCTCCAAACATGGCCACTAGAAAGCATCCAAGACCTGTAATAGTAAAGCTGCAATCCTACCAACAGAAAGAGTTGATTCTGACAAAACTGTGGCAGAAGGACAAAGTACTAAAAGTGGCAGACAGTAGTGTGTGTTTGAAAATGGTTACTCACTGTACACCAGGCAAAAGAGGAGTACATGTATTCCACTAATCAGGGAATGTTGAGATTAAAGCTGCTGTATCCAGCTATTTTCAGAATATTCTTTCCTGGAGGGTCAAAATCATTTTTTGATGCAGACCATGCTAAGGATGAAATGCAAAAGTTTGTCCAACAAAAAGTAAACTATGAAACAGACGGAGATTCTGCTTCTTGTTCTTCTGGTAATAAAGCCCATAGAGAGACTGTGCCAATGAAACATTTTTTTAATGTTTCAAATGAAAATCCTTGAAAGACAGAAAAAAGCACAATATTTGACTATAAGAACCAGGAGTACATTAGAATTGAAGCAGAGATTGGATTTGGGGGATGAAGATCAACAGGAAGAAAACCAGCAGCTCAGAAACTGACAAATAAATGTGGGATTACAATGCATTAATTATATTGGTGAAACATGAGAGAACATAATAACCTGGAAATATTGGACTTTTTTACTTTGTTAAACTTGTAGGGGACTGCAAAGCATATGCTTTACTTCATGTCATTAATATTTAGAAGAACATTTAGGAGAGAGGGTAAGAGGAAGGGAAGACTTAACTGTAAGCAAAACAAAATTTATGTTCTCAGAAGTAGTATTTGTATAATGCACGACAATCTGCATGCTGTAAAGTAAAGCTTTATCAGTTATTTTCAAGAACAATAGAGATAATAAAGTGATTAGATGCCCCTTTTTCCTCCTTTCTTTCTTTCTCCTTGTTGAGTTTTAAGAAATATAGGCACTGCAGTGTTAAAAAAAGAAGAAAACAGCATGATACTAGAAAAAAAATGTAATTTTTCATGCTCTTGCATGGGGGAATTATTGGATTAAGGCCCTTGACTTGATCTAGTGACATGATTTAAGGGGAAACAAAAAAATAAATAAAAAAAGAACACTGAATATAATAAAAAGTTTTCATATAGCAAATAAGTAAGTGCTTGTAGAAGCAACTGTATATCTGTTTCTTGTGTCTCCGTGGTGACAGTCTGATAAGAAGTAATAAAAACAGAATACTTATTTCTTTCAATGGCTTGGAGAGAATGTTTTCTGATAGCATTCATATGTTTTCCCATTGTGAGATAGGAGTAAAGATAAGATAAAATCAGGCAGCACTTAGTAGAAGCACAGGTTGAACCATCCATCTTAGCATGGATAGCCTTCCTTATAGGTTAATCCAAGTCTATGAGTGTGGCTGTCAGTCTTGGACAAGTGCTCCTATTAGGAGAGCTAAACTTCAATATTTGAAGATGTACATAGTTTTGCATGTTACTGTTAAGTTAATAGGTTTTAGGGGTGTTCTGGGGGTGTGTTTGTTTTTTGTTTGAGGGCTTTCACTAAAACAAAAAAACTTTATAAGATGTGACATAGATTCAAATGGATATGACAGTAAACTGTATAAAAGATCAGACTGCCAAACAGTGTATGCATGTAACACAAACCTGGAGCTAGACATTTAAAAAAGCAGTTACACATAATAGGTGGGAATAATAACTTCTTAACATAGTGACAGCACTTTGTATATTACCTTTAAATGTAAATGGTCTCACTGGTATTTGCAAAAGTAAATGAGTAGTGAACTGTATTAAAAATGTAGAGTGCAAATAGCTATGCTACACGAGACACATTTGGAAAGAACTAAGCATATGGATTTGTTAAAGAAAAGTTTTCAGGATGGTTATTCAGTGGAATATCTGGGACAAAGGAAAGGGTGAGTACATATAATTTCAAGAAGAGGATAAAAATAAATGGTAGATTTGTGATACTAAGGGGCTACTGGCAAGGGAGGAGGATTATATGGGCATGTATTTATATTCCACCTAAAACTGCTATAATGGAGCTTAAGAAAATTCTGGGAGAAATAATCAGCTTTCAGCAGGTAATATTACTTACAGAAGGGGACTGGAATTTGATTTGCAGCAGTGAGGATGTCTCTGGGATGCCCAGAAGGGAACATATAACAAAGGACGGTAGATTTTTGAAGAAATTTATGAAAATATTTGGCAGATGTGAAATAAGTAATAGGAGTTCAGAGTGACTTTACGTATTATTGCCCATGATAAAAAACTGGGCTAGGCTAGACAGAACTTATATTTCACAAGAACATGTGCATTTAATTGAACATTTTGATACACATCCAATAACAATTTCAGATCACACATCAGTAATGTCTAAAATAAAAATGCAGCGTGACAAAATAAAAATGAGACACTCTCTCTTTCCCACCTATCTGTTGAAAAGAGAGGACATGTAAGGAATGGGTAGTGGAAATTATTTAGGAGTTATTGCAGAAGATAGAAATTTCTTCTGAAAATGTAGCTAAGGAGTGGGATAAAATTAAAGACTATAATTCAAAGGAAATTTGATAATATTAACCATTATATGGATGGTAGAATCTGCCACCCCCCCCCATTTGATTAAAGCTTTGCCCTACACTGGGTTGTTACGTATTAGCAGATTGTGTAATGATAAAGACAATCTTATTCAAGAGTTAACTAAAACTTGTCAGATGTTTAGACAAAGGGGATATGCAGTGCATTCTGTTTCGACAGCTATTAATCATTTAAATCAACATTATGTTCCCTTAGTACCTGATAGAAATGATAGTAGATTGTTTAAAAAAGTAAGGTGTGAGAGTAATGAATTAGCTCAAAAAGTATTTTTTTTGTGATGGCGTATAATTTATTTGCTGAAAATGTGGTGGAGACTATTATGTTCTATTGGAATTTTTTACTACAAGATAAAAATCTCTATGAACTTCTGCCTCAGAGACCTGTAGTTTCTTTTAGGAAAGGCAGAAGTGAGATATGATTGTACATGCTCAGTTTTTACCCCCAATACAGCCATTAGGTATACAACTTCCTAATTTTGGGCTGAAATCATGTGGACACTGTTCAGTTTGTAAATTTTCATTTTATAAATAATAAGGTGTTTATTTATTTATTTTACATTTGTTGACCAGGCTAGTCTAGCTGGATATATTTCCATTTTCAGTAGAGGCCCGGGGAGAAAAGCTCCACAAAAAACATAACAATGAGAGATAAACAGAGACATATTGTTAATAAACACATAGAAATACTAATAAAAAAGTATTAGTAAAAACCAATAGTAATAATAATAAGACCTAGTGACAAAGTTAACAAAAAAAAAAAAAATTAGGCACACCATCAAAAGTCAAAAACTAGGGTAGGCCAGTTTAAAGCATCTAAGTTAATTCAAATAGGCTATGCCATAAGGCTCCTACTATAAATAAAAAAGAACAAGTGGAGAGAGAAGAAGGAGAAAGGTGTAAGATAAGGGAGAGGGAAGAGATTGTAGTCAAGAAATGGGAGAAGAACATGAGAAAAAAGACAGCAAGAGGAATATAAATAAATGATACAAACAAGAGGATATGGGAGAGGTAAGAGAAATAGGTCAGAGCATAGAAGGAAATATTAGGGAAAAGAAAGATAAATGCTAGGTCATCAGCACAAGATAGGGTAAAAAGGTCAGGAGAGGGGGGGGAGAAGTCAGTCTGGTGTATTACATGAGCAAAGCCAGTGGTTTTGGAAGTACAGTTTGATTTGTTGTTTGAAGAGAGGTAGGGATGTAATTAGAGTTATATCCCTAGGTAGCAAATTCCATATTCGGCCTACGGTATTAGTGAATAAAGAGTCACCAGCTAAGTTGTGAGCTTTTATGGGTTTGGTCAAGAGTTTAGAAGAGGAGCGAAGGGAGGTAAGATTCTTATAAGGGAGTAAGAGCTGAGATAGAATAGGGGTGTTTTCAGGTTGGTACAGAATTTTATGGGCAATAGTAAGTTGAGAGATTGCAAGATGATTTTTTAGTTCTAGCCAGCCTAGATGTTTCAAATTAAGGCAGTGATGGGTTTTGAAGGGGTTACCAGTGGCGAAGCGGGCAATGTTATTATAGCAGGTTGCAAGTTTGTTTAGGTTAGTTTTCTTGAGGTTGGTGAAGATAGGAGAGGCATAAAAGAGAGTGGATATGAGATGGGAGTGGGCAATAGTAGCTCTAGCAGATGGGGTAAGAAATGGTTTAATACGGTAAAGGGATCCAATCTTTCTGTTTACTGATTTGATGGTGTTGTTGATGTGTTGATCAAAAGAGATTATTATCGATGGTTATGCCAAGTAGTTTAGTTGTCAAGTCAGGAGAGATGACTGTGTTGTTGTTAGACAAGATGGTGAAATGTAATGGGGAGGTACGAGTGGTGGGGGTAAAGAGGAGGAGTTTAGTTTTTAGCATTAAGGAGAAGATATCGCCTAGTAAACCAAGTTTCTACTGTGTTGAAGATTTGTTGGGTTAGTGAGATTAGGTTAGAAGAGGAAGATGCTGAACAGATAATAGTGGAGTCATCAGCATATTGAATGCAGGTGGCTTGAGGAATAACAGAGTGGAGATCATTTATAAAAGGGAGAAGAGAAGTGGTCCAAGAATAGAGCCCTGAGGGACTCCAATAGAAATGGGGAGTAAGGAGGAGATGTGTTTGTCCCAAAGAACAGCTTGTTGTCTGTTGCTGAGATATGAACTAAACCATTTTAAAGTAAGCTTATCAAATGAAAGGGATTCAAGAATAGTAATTAAAGCAGAGTGGTTAACCATGTCAAAAGCTTTTGAAAGGTCAATGAAAAGAGCAGAAGAGAGAAGGTTATTATTGCGATTGCTGTTGATAGTATCAACAAAGGAAAGGAGGGCAGTGGTGGTGCTATGGTGGGGTCTAAAGCCATGTTGACAGTTAGCTATGATATTGTGTAGAGAGGTACTGTACAAGTTGCTGATGAATACATTTCTCCATAATCTTTGCTAAAGGTGAGAGAAGTGCAATTGGTCTAAAGTTAGAGAAGTCAATAGAGTTACCGCCTTTGTGTAGAGGGATAATATGAGAGACTTTCCAGATATCAGGGATTGTTCCTCCTGGATGGTCCTGTTTATAAGTATAGATATTGGGTATGCAATTTCTTTGGCTGCCTTTGCAGAAAGATGGAAGGGAGTTTATCAGCAGAGGGGGTACAGGGTTTTAGTTTGGAGATAAGTCTGTAGATGAAAGAGGTAGAGAGAGGTTGTAGAGAGAAGCTGTAAGAAGAGTCTACTAGATTATTTGGAGGGTAGAAGTTATTAGTGTTCAGTTGACCAGCAAGAGATTGAATGGTTTCAAAAAAGAAAGAGTTAAAAGCATTTGCAGTCTGGTGAGGGGTGTCTGGGTCAGCATTTAGTGGGGAGGGAGTTTTGGCAGTTCCTGGTGATAGGAGTCTATTGATTGAGGACCAGAATTGTTTTGGTTTGTTAAAATGGGTTTCTTGTAGTTCACAGTAGAACTTTCTTTTGTCATTTATTATAGCTTTTTTGGTAAGGTTTCTTAGTTGGCGAAAAAGAAGGAAGTCAGAGTTAATTCTAAGGCATCTCCATTTGGCCCAAACTTTGTTTTTAGAGAGGATTAGTTTCCTAGTTTCATTTGAGAGCCATGGGGCAGAATTTGACTTCATTCTGATGGTTCGCTCAGGGGCATGTTTATTCAAAATAGAGAGAAATGTTGAATTAAAGAATATTACTGCTTCATTCAGTGGAAGTATTTTTAAGGGGTTCCAGTTGCAAGCTCTGAGTTCGTTTTGAAATAGGTCAGCTTTAAAATGTTTGGTAGAACGAATGTTTCTTATATTAGGGAGGTGTAGATAGTCAGTCTTCTCTCTTGTGATGTAGGTTAAGTAATGATCACTGAGATCATCAGGCATAGTTCCTACTTTATATGTGATGTTAACTTTGTTTATGAGTATCCAGTCTAAAATAGTTTGTTTTTTATTTTGTTTATTAAGCCTTGTAGTAGAGGTAATGGTTTGTGTGAAACCATTTAGGTTTATGTGAGAGGTGGGATTGTCAGTGTTAATCATATTCCAATCTATATTAAAGTCACCAAGAATTATGGTTTCTTGGGGGAAGTTCATGGAAACCCAACTAAGAAAGTCTTCTAAGATAGGTATATTGTTGCCCGGTGGTATGTACAACTCATGTGGTTTTCAGTTGTGATACAGGAGGAGTTGTTTACGTATGAAAATATGAATGCAATTTGTTCTATGTGGGTGAAACTAAACGGAGTTTTAGAATTAAGTTTCAGGAACATCTTAGAGACATTAAAAATAAGATAGAAAGCCCTTTAGCATTGCATTTTGATACGTGATTATGGTAATAGTAGTGGTTTAAGAGGTACTATTTTAGAGAGGGTAAAATTTTCTCTGTGTATGTCTTTAAAAAGCAGACTGCTTTATAAGGAAGCAGTCTTTATTTTAAAATGCGGAAAATTGTTCCCTAAAGGTCTTAATAAGGAATTGAACTGGATATTGTTATTGTAATTGTGTTCAGCTGTGTTAATTACTGTTCATTGGTTTAAAAATATGCATTGTAGGTATTTTTTTAACTCTATCAAAGGCTTTATGTCTGAGGAGCTAGAGGAGTGAAAAGCTTCTTTTAATAGATATTTTGGATCTAGTGGCTACATTGTTTTTTATTTATAAAATTAAAGTTGTTTAAAAATAAAGTTGAAATAAAAGAAAGAGAATTATGGTTAAGAAGAATTATTTAGAGGGACTGACAAAGGTCAAAGTATTGCAGAATAGGGGGAATCTCACAGAACAAGAAGGGGAACAACTTCAAAATGCTAAACAGAAAATAAGGGATTACCTCAATAATATGCATGAGTTTAGAAACACTGATAAACAAGTATTTTTTTTGATAATAGCTCCAGAGCACAAAAGCATTTAGCACAACGTCTCAGGCAACAGAAAGTAGAAAGGGTTGTCGCCAAGCTTAGGGAGCATATAACAAGGAAGATAAAAAGAGATCCTCTAGAGATACTGTGAAGACTGGTACAGATGGGTGAAGGCTGCCAGCCTAGTCAAATAGAATTTGGTACGTAATTCTATAATTTGTAAATACTGTGAAATGTTGAACTTAAAACAATGGGGCAACATTGCCCTCTGCTGTAAAGAAAGCCAAGTCAAGCATTTCTTGTTGGTCCTTTGAAATTGAAATGATTTCATCACTGCCTTTGATGTTTACAAGTCGGCTCCAGTCCCACTAGATGAAGGCTTCCTGCCTATTGTTTTAAGGCTAAAGTTAATGACCAGAATTTACATATGGAATGCCCTTTATTGCTCTAAGTGTAAAAGAATGTAAATGCAGTTTCTGTTAGCTTGGGAACACCAGGAAAGTGTGAAATGATGTAATGTTTTATCAGAACTGCAGTTTCAATTTAAGCAGTGAGAACCAGAGATTATTAAGCATTTTTGTCTGAACATCCAACTCAGCAGTCTGCCTGTTGTCTTATGTAAGTTATTTTAGAAGTGTGTTTTCTTGTAGATAGCTAGAAGCTATAAAGATTAGACTAAGTGTTTTTCTGTAATGTCAGAACTGTACTACTGATTTATTTTAAGTATTTCTGTGTGATCTCTGAACTCTTGACTAGCACTGAATGTGTAGTAGAGAGTATTGTCTTGTGGTTTTAATTATTTATTATTAAATATTTTAAAACCTTATAACTGTGGCTGGTTTGTATAGAGAGAATTTAAGCTCTAGAGTACATTGCATATTTATAGAGTTTACTGACCAAGTCACTCTAAATAAGCCTTGAGACTAAGTCATACTACCAATTGGATAATATTGCACAGTAATAATTGAACACCCTTTTAAGGGCCTTTGAGTAGCTGATAATTATTAGCTGGGTGGTGGCAGTAATTACTACCGTATTGTCTGGGTAAAAGAGGCACAGCTGGAGAACCTGTGCCAGCCTTCCCCAGGAGTGTCTGTGTGGCTGTATAAACTATTATCTCAAAGTGTGTGTGTATGTGTGTCAGCTACTTGGGCAGGGACACAAAGCACTGGTTGGACAGAGAGGGTGCTGGACATTTTAGCTTGCCCAGCTAGGCTGAGATCTGGACCCTATAGCTGTGCCAATGGGGAGTCTTATTGGGGACCTGGACAGCAAGGGAGCGACCAGTCCCGGGCTGACTGTGATCTCTGTGTGCTCTTAAGGGGAATTGCACTTTACTGTGTGTATTTGTTATCCTTTCCTCCTATATGAGATGCCCTCTCTGGTGTAGTGGTGAGGATTGAGGCCCCTTGATTGCTGGGCCAGGGCATGTGCGTCACAGGTACTAGAAATATTTTAGAAAATTTATAAAAATCTGGATAAAGCAGAGAAATATGGAAATCAAGAAAAGGTACAAATGGAATTGTTTATGGAAGAATTAAATATGCCAAGGTTAGTGATAGATGAGGGCTGAATTACTAATAGGATGGGAGGAGATAAGAATGGTGATGTATAACCAATCTGCAGGAAAGTCCCCAGGAATAGATGGTATTCCTGTGGAAGTTTGGAAGCAAGGATGGAAAAAGTGATAACGATCTGGAAGGTTTTCTTTAACAGTATTTTAAGAGGAAGAGGAGAAGCATCAGCAACCTGGAAGAAAGAGGTGGTGGCTGTAGCTTCTAAAGATGGTAAATACCCATCAGATCCAGCTTCATACAGGCCAATTCCAGTTCTAAACCATGATTATAAAGTGTTTATGTCTATAATGGCTAAAAGAATGACAAAGGTGATGCCAAAATTAATAGATATGGATCAGTGTGGTTTTGTGGAGGGGAGGCAAACATTTGACAACATTAACAGAACAGTGATGATCCATAGAGAAGCAGAATGTAAGAAAATACCTACAATAATGTTGGTGGGTCTTGATGCAGAGAAAGCATTCAACAGAGTAAGCTGAGAATTTATGATCAAGGCTATGGAAGCATTTGATTTCCCTGATAAAATTATAAGGTTGAATAGGTGGATATTTGAGGGATCGGAGGTGAAAACTGAAGTGAGTTGGTTCATCCATGATCATTTCTGTTTGAGCAGAGAAACCAGGCAAGGTTGTCCTCTTTCCCCTTTGTTATTTGCAATATACTTAAAACTATTGGCAAAAGAATATAAGGGCCTCAGAAATTCAAGGCTATAATAAGAAGAGCTGGCTTTATTTGCAGATGATATTATTTTATACCTGATAAAAAAAAAATGAAATTTCAGTGTTGTGGAACATTCTGAGACAGTTTCAAGTCTTTTCAGAACACAAAATTAATAAAACTAAAACAAAGGCAATAGCTGTAAATTATGTACCCACACATGGATTGGTTCAATAATATCCATATTTATAGGGACATGATAAAATGAAGTACTTAGGAGTATGGATTAAAAAGGATTCTGTTGTGGTAGCTAAGGATATTTGGGAAGAGACTAAAGAAAACGTAATACAAAAACTGAGAAACTGGAAACCTAGCTTTATGGATGTGGATAGCAAGATACAAGCAGTTAAAATGTTTTAGTCCCTTTAGTTTTATACACAGGTCAGGCATATTTTTTATCAACCAGAGGATAAGTTGTAGTTAGCAATTAATAAAGAGCTGAGGGATTTTATCTTGGAGGGAAAGATGGCAAGAGTCAGGTGGGATAAGCTGATTCTTCCAACAGAACAAGATTATTTTGGATTAACCTTATTTGAAGGGTAGTTCAGAGCTACATATTTAAGGCTCCTATACGTAGCACAAGAAGAAAGCTATAATTCAATGTAGAAATAGGTAATGACAAAACACCGGGAAAAGCTAAAGAATGAAAGAGAGACTGGGATTTTGGATGCAGATCCTTAAGGAGAATAACAATAACAATACAGAATATTATATTATTATAATAGTAGAAAGTATTGTATGAACTAAGCCAACACTGGAATGGAGAAAGGAGAATCTGCTGATAGGGATGCAATTAGGGATACAGACAATAGGCATGAGGGGACTGGAATTTATTGGACAAAACTGGCAAAGGAGCCAAGGTATTGGGAGCAAATAATTAGAGAAGGAAAGGTAATAGAATGGGAAGAGGCCAAGAATTTTGGACTGCAACCTTGAGATTACTTTCCATATCAAGGACTGATATCAGAGTATAGGCAAAGAGAAAGAAATAGGGGGATCCTAAGTGAAAGATCAGCACTGGTAGATGTTTTAGTAGAATCTAAAACAAAAGTTGCTGTTAAAAAATGGATAATTAGTGGATCAAAAATATTGCATGATAACTATAAGAATCAATCAGAGGAGGTTAGAAAGGATTGGGAAGAGAGATTGGATAAGCAATTCACAAAAAAAAAAAAAAAAAAAAAAACAATTGGGGATATATGCATGTCTCCTAAATATGCAACAAAGTCTAGAAGATTTTGGATCTTTGGAAGTGTTTACATAGGTATTTTATACCCTAAGTAGACTCCAAAGTTTTTTTTCAGGCAGATAGCAAATGTTAGAGGTGTGATGGGGAAGACAGATGTAATTAGATATATATTTTCTACAAGTGTAATGAGTTGGTATACTTTAAAAATTTCCTGCAGACTACTGCATCAGAAATACTGGGTGAGCAAACTGGTATAACTAAGGCAATTATTTTTTGAGCTGTGATACAGAATTGGAATTGGCTAGCCATAGTAAAGCCTTGCGAAGTCTAATTATGATGGCTGCTAAAAAATAATTACTAGAAAATGGAAAACAAAGTCTAAACAAACTGTATTAGAAGTAGTAAATATAGTAACAGGGATAAAACAACTGACATGGGATCTTTAGAAAAGGGAAGGAGCAAATGACATAGAAAAAAAATGGGAATTGTGGGAACAATACATACAGAATAATATTTTGGAGGATGAGGTATAAAAGAAGGCAGGATTTAAATGAGCTATATAATGTTTGACTGACAATGACTGGATAGATTATAAGTGATGTATAATTTTTTCAACTTAAAATATGTCAGCATGATTTGTTATACATGTATGATTGCCTGTGTCATAAGTGATGATTTAATAAAGATGTTTCTTGTTAAAAACAAACAAAAAAATGTTATTGCAAGGCCACTGATGCAGCAAACTCAGTGTGAGGAAGTACAGTTAGGACAGAGCATTATGTTTTTAGGAGATGGAGCTTGAGGACTGGAAATTCTGAAGTTGCCAGCTTCGGATCTGAGTAGGATCCAGTAACCCACAGGTTGGGATGGATGTAAGAAACCCACATGGATATATTATTATGTTAAGTACATAACTTTTGTTTCCAAAATATACCTAGCTAGCATTTCTTACACTTACTCTATGCTGTGAGCTGTTCTTCTTTCACTTTATTTTCACATGTAAGGGCAGTGTTACTGAATTGGATGACACATCAAATATAAATCATTCTGGTTGACTTATCCCCTATTAGTAAAAAACATAAAAACTTGTTGTGAAGGGTGTCAGAACCATGGGGTGGGGGTGTCCCTCCCACACTTTCCATATGCCCATGGCTAACTTGTCAGATAAAAAAAAGCAATTATTCAAATACACCTGTGGAAAGTAAAGAAACAACCTTGATTTTAATAAAACAAGTTTTATTCTTTACTCTTAGTTGCAGTAGCTAAATAAGTGTTTTAAGATCAGAAAAAAATCAAAGGGAAACGTACACAGTTGGTCCTGTCTGCATCTGCGTCTTATTGGCTGACTTGGTTGTATAGAGCTGCTATTTACTGCCAATTAGAGATGCAGATGCAGAGTGGGCGTCACGACTGGGTGTGCTACAGCTTGAATCTTCATAAAAAGTAAAGCAGAAAAAAAATTAATGCAGTCTGTTGCCTAGCTTTGCATTGTTCCTGCAAAAAGTTCTAATCTGAGTATCAAAGGCATACCCATTAACTTTCCCTGATTTCGTAGGGCACACCTGACTTTGCCATGTATTTTTGCCCTGTCCCTCGTAAAATTTTTAATTTTCTGGTTAGTCATTAAAGATTATAATCGGTCATTAATGTCAACCATTAGAGGTTCTTACATTTTATTTTTCTAAAAATGCTTGTTGATGCATTTCCTACTTTTTTATGGTAATTGCAGAGGATTGCAGTCAGTCAGTAATGATAGTCGTTAGAGCTTTATACTGCTTATTGCTCCCCCATTTATTTTTGGCTTTGTTCAGATATTTTGAGTAAAGAAGTTGCGAGGTATGGGAGAAGTATCAAGATATAGTTCAGTCACCTTAGTTTTGGAAAGACAGTAGTCCTGGAGCTTGTCTTATTATTATTATTTTCTTATACTTAAAACAGGTTATAAAATAAATCTATTTTTTCTTAGCTGTTTCAGTGTATCATACTGCTGTCTTCTATGGACTCGTCCATTCATGGGGCTTGGGCTGAGGCAGGTTTTATAAATGGGTACATTGAGGATGGGGCAGGCCTTAACTCGTGCCTTTCTTGTATGGTAATTTGGTGGGGATTGCTGACACTATTAATAGGCTCATAAGTGCTTACTAGGCTATTAAACTATGAAGATCTTCAGAAGCCTAGTCATGTATTCCAAGTAAGTTTCTTACCCTAGTATTTTTAGTGCAGTTAACCCAGAGCTCTTTGTATAAATGAGTATGAATAACCCAGAAGCAATTTGCATTTCCTGATACAGTAATAAGGTTTATTAGGAGGATATATGAAAGATCAAAGGTAGTAATTAAAGTGGGAGGGTTCCAGTCTTATAACTTGTGTTTGAACAGAGGAACCAGGTGGGAGTGTCCTCTTTCCCCTTTGTTATTTGCTTTATATTTATAGCCACTGGCAAAGAAAACAAGGGACTCAGAAATGTAAGGATGTAATTGGCATGATAATCAAGAAAAGTTGGCTTTATTTGTAGCTGATATTGTTGTGTACTTGATAAATCCAAAAAAGCACATCTTGGTGTTGTGGAGCATTTTGAGACTGTTTCAAGTATTTCAGTATATAAAATTAATAAAAATAAAACAGTGGCTGTAACTGTAAATTGTGTACCCATTCATGACTTGGTTCAGTAATACCTCTATTTATAGGGACTTGATAAGATGAAATATTTAGAGGTATGGATTAAAAAGACTCCTGTTATATGGCAGCAAAGGATATGTGGGAAGAGACTAAACAAAACATAATACAAAAACAAGTCAGACATATTTTTATCAAGCAGAAGAAAAGTTGTGGGCAATAATTAATAAAGAGTTGAAAGAATTTTATCTGTGAGGGGGAAAAAGGCAAGATTTAAGTGGGATAAGTTGATCCTGCAACTGAATGGCTGTGAAAAAGTTATTTATTTTAAGTTACACATTCATGTTCAACAGACTTCAAACTCACAGACCGGTTTCGGCAAGAAATTAATTAAGCCTTCATCAGTGTGATAAAACAAAGAAGCCAAAAAGAAGTCTATTTATACTAAATTATTAATTAGTGGCAAAAAAGCAAAAAACATGATTGGTGAACTCATGAATAAATAAAATAGTTACAGATGTTCATTAAGTCCTGGGTAAAAAAGAGCACCCAACTTAATTATCCATTTTTTCTCCTTAATGTCTAATTTTTGATGCCAACCAGATTTAACTGTGCGGTCACCCAAAATTTTATCAATAGCAAAAATGTGAAACTTAGCAGTAGGATGTTTTAAAGTGTGTTTATACAATGCATTGTTAGGTTTTTTACATTTGATGTCACTAAGGTGCTCAGAGATACGTAATTTAAATGGCTTTGATGTCTGCCCTACATAAAAACAATGGCAGCTGCAGCATGCCATGTAGATAATCCAGTCACTATTACAATTCGCAAAAAACTTTATATCATACACTATGCTGCAATTGCCACTGGAAAATTCCTTAGTCTTAAGTACATGTTTGCAATTAATGCAATGGCCACAAGGCACACAGCCAATATGTTTATCACCAAGCAATGTGGTTTGTGTGATTTGCAACAACATGGAGTCTGAATGATGTTTATAATGATTGAAATAGGACCCTAAATTCTTCCCCTTTCTAAAAGAAAATGAACAGTTTTGTGGGATAACAAAAGACAATCCAGGATCAGCGGACAAAATATTCCAATTGTTTTTAATAATATTGATAAATTGTCCCGTGTTCCTACCATAAGTGGTAGTGAGTCTTAATGGATTGGAGGGAGGACCACCTGGTTTCTGTTTATACCTAAGCAAATTATCCCTATTCAAAAGCGAAGCATATCTTTTAGCTGTTATAACATAGCCTGATTTGTAACCCCTATTATCAAACCTCTGTGCTAACTCTTGACTGTACGTCTGAAAAACAGTGTCATTTGAACAGATGTTCATCGTGTTTCACTGTTGCAGTCATGACTGTAGGGTTCTCCCCTGCCGGCAGGCAGTCCTCGGTCGGCCAGAATCCCAAAGTCTGGGTCCGGCGTCAGCTGTTCAACCATGCTCCCTGACGTCAGAGCGCCTGGAGTACAAAGCTGACAGCCGATGCCATTTTCTCCAGTCTTTCTTGCCGTGCGGTGATAGCAGTTCGCAAGTGCCGGTCGGCTGACTCCTGATGATTTTTTCTGATAAACTTCAGTCCGAAGACTTTCTTCTCCACTCAAAGCTAAGTACCCCGTTGAGGAAACTTTTTTCTTGCTCCACTCCGATGTCAGAAAAAGTTAATAATTGTATTTCATGTGGGAAGCAAATACCTCATAAGGATTTTCATTCTTACTGTATTCCTTGCTTAGGCCATGACCATGACGTAGCTAGTTGTCGGTTTTGTGCTAGATTCAATCAACGTACAATTAAACGAAGGTACGATTTTTGCTTTTCATTACTTCGGTAGGTGCTTTAACTACAAAATGTTGTCAGATACGGTTCCGGCTACCGGAGTTCACAAACGTCGCAAGGATAAAGACAGGCCTCCGAGGTCCAAATCTGATGATAGCGCACAAGCGGAGCCAGCTTCAGGTTCGGCCGTCGTCAGTGAGGCGCTTTTGCAGCCCCTGTCGTTGGCCATTTCCGAACCGATGGCCGAAACGGACTCTCATGAGGAGCCAACCAGGCCTTTAAATATTTCAATTGCAGGACCTTCAGACAATGCTCCTTTGGATGGGTCCGAAGCCGCTGTGCAGGTATTGGCTTCCGAAGGGGTTTTCAGGCCTAGTCAGCTTCTTATAAAGGCAAAGCCAAAGGCAAAGACTCCTTCTAAATCAAAGACTGCAACACAGGCCTCTTCTGAACCGGCTCCCAAGTCACAGAAACAGTTACTCAAGATGGCGGAGGATTTACTTACTATGATTAGGGGGTTCACATCCCCCTGCAGATAAAAGGCCAAGGCAGGATATTTAATATGATTCCTCTGATCAGGCTTCTGTTTCTTCAGTTTCTTCTTCTGACCAGGAATATTCTTTCCCTCCTTATGAGGATTCTGATGCTGAGGAATCCATTCCTTCAGCTTCTCCCCCCGAGGATTTCTCTTTCGGGGAAACTTTGCATGAAATGAGGGAACATTTCCACTGGGAAGGACAGGAGTATTCGGAATCTAAGAAAAGACTAAGGGATTTTCTTCTTCTCCCCCAACATAGACCCCTGGCTATTCCTCCTGTTTTGGATATTGTGGATGATGCTTTTTCGGAGGCTAATTTAACCCCTGACTCTTTTCCTCCTGCTCCTGTTAAGCCTGATAGATATTACAGGGTTCCTGATTCCCACCAGTTTTTATACAAGAACCCTTCTGCTGACCCTGAAACCATTTCTCAGGGTCCTAAGGGAGTTAAGGCCGCCTCTGCCAAAAACCCCATTCCTACTGAAAAGGATTCTAGATCTTTAGAAAGATGGGGCAAAAAAGTGTACACTTCTGCTACTTTGTCCATTAGGGCTTTAAACTGTCAGTTTCATATGCTGAAATTCCAGCAATTTCTCTTGTCTGTCTTAAAACAAAAGCTTACTCCCATTTCTGCCTGTGCAGATGATAAGGAATTACATGATTTATTGCATGCCACTGAACAAGTTGGGAAGCGTGGTTTACACTGTGGATTTGATGCCTTGGAGGCTTCTTGTAGGGCTGCTGCCTCTGGCACAGTCATTAGAAGGCATGCATGGCTAAAGGAACAAAATTTGCCAGAACAAGTAAAAGCTAAATTATTGGATGCTCCTGTTCAGCATAATGTTTTATTTGGATCAAAAGCTGAAGAGGTGATTAAAAAGATGGAGGATAAGGCAAAATCCATGCAAACAGTTAAAGATTTCTTACAAGTACAGCCACCAAGATTTAGCAGGAATTGGCCTTCTAAAAATTGGTCCTTTCCGACTTCAGACAGGCCTCAGAGGGGTAGATATAGACGCTCCAGAGGAAGACCTCAAACACAAGCTTCTTATAGACCAAGACAGTGGACTGCTTCCACCCCTAGGGGAGGAGAGGATAGGTCACAAACTCATAGGAAACAAACTCAATGACTCCCTCTGTTGGGCTGCAGGAACTTCTTGCCTGGAAGCCCCTCTCGGAGGAAAACTCTCTCTTTTTTATCAAAATTGGACTCATATAACCCAAGACAAGTGGGTTCTGGATGTGGTTTTAAGAGGTTACAAATTCCATTTTCATACCCTGCCAAGGCCAAGCGGATGGCCAGACCTTCCAAAACATCAATGGACGGAGACCTTAAACCAGGTGGAAGCTCTTTTGGCTATGAAAGCCATAGAACTGGTTCCACTTTCAGAGATGGGACAAGGTTTTTACTCCAGGCTCTTTCTAGTCCCCAGGAAGCAAAACTCTTGGAGACCCATTCTGGATCTGTCAGTCTTGAACACCTTTCTAGAGATTCCAAAATTGAAGATGCTTACTCTACAGCAGCTACTTCCAATGCTATCCAAAGATGCGTGGATAGTAACTTTGGATTTAAAGGAGGCATATTTACACATTCCCATCAGGCAGGAACGCAGAAATTACCTCAGGTTCAAGGCCGGATCGAGGCACTTTCAATTCTCTGCGCTGCCCTTTGGATTGTCTACTGCACCCAGGGTCTTCACCAAATGCCTGGCTCCAGTAGTAGCTTACTGCAGACTCAAGGGAATTCAAATTTACCCTTATCTGGACGATTGTCTAATTCAGGCAGACAGCAAAGATGTCTTACTCCAGCATCTAGAGTTTGTACAGAACCTCCTCAAGTTCCTGGGATTCTCTGTAAACATAAAAAAGTCAAATTTGACACCCTCACAGCAGATAACTTTTCTGGGTGCTCTTCTAAACACCACAACACAGATGGCATTTCTGACATCCGAAAAACAATTACAGCTGGCTTCAACTTTCAAAACTTTGGCAACTTTAACTCAGCTATCTGCAAGGAGATTCCTGCAGGCTTTGGGTTACATGGCCTCCTGCATCCTTCTCGTACCATATGCAAGACTACACATGAGGAAAATACAGTGGTACCTAAAAAGTGTATGGTCTCAGCATTGCCACAGTTTAGACATACTGATCTCCGTCCTGCCTTGCCTTCAAAAGGAATTTCTTTGGTGGTCCAGGGCATGCACTCTAAACAAAGGGAAACCCTTCTGTCTGCCTCCTGCCACTCAGATTCTAACCACGGACTCCTTGGATTATGCTTGGGGAGCCCATTTTCAGGGCAACTGTCTGCAGGGCCTTTGGATAAAGGATCAGAAGCACCTGCATATCAATTTAAAGGAAATGTTAGCCGTTCAGAAAGCTCTAATGGCCTTCAGGAATCTTCTACAACCAGGACAACTTCTAATACGGACAGACAACACCACAGTTATGTGGTACATAAACAAGCAAGGGGGATCTCATTCCTACCCACTTTGCAGACTAGCCATGGATCTATGGAACACAGCTCTAGCTTGCAATCTGGACCTTCAGGCTCAGTTTCTATCAGTTTCTACCAGGGAAGCAAAACTTCCTGGCAGACAGTCTGAGCAGAAACCTTTCGGATCTGCACGAGTGGATGCTGGACACCAAAATATTCAGGATGATAACAGCAGTCTGGGGATGCCCTCACATAGACCTCTTTGCATCCCATCTCAATCATCAACTACAGAATTTTTGCACCAGGACTTTCCACAAAGAAGCTTGGAAAGTGGATGCCCTATAATTCATTTGGAGGAACCTCTCAGGATATGCCTTTCCGCCTCTTCCTCTTCTTCCACGGGTATTATTAAAGATAAAACAGGACAAGCCCAAGATGATAATCTTGCTGGCCCCAAATTGGCCTCGACAGTTTTGGTACCCAACTCTAAAAAACCTATCTCTGGAGCCCCCTTGGGTTTTACCTCAGTCTCCGAACCTTCTGTCCCAACATCAGGGTCAGGTTCTACACTGTCATGTCAGAACTCTCTGCCTAGCGGCCTGGTTAATCCAGGGCCTTTGATTTCTTCTTTCCTACCCAAGCAGGTTATGGATGTCATTTTAGAAGCCAGGCGTCCTAGCACTAGAAAATCTTATGCAGGAAAATGGAAAAGATTTTGTTCCTGGATGCAGGCTCAGGATTCTGATCCTCTTCTTCCGAACATTCCTTCAATTTTACTTTACTTGACAGATCTCTTACATAAGGGTCTCTCTTTCTCTTCCATTAAGATACATGCCTCTGCTATTTCTGCTAATTATAATACAGATCATCCAATCTTTTCCTACCAGCTCATGAGACAGTTTCTCAAAGGAGCTAAGAATTTAAGACCTCCTAGATCTCCTCCCATTCCTGCTTGGGATCTCAACTATGTTTTGGAAAAACTAACCTTGCCTCCTTTTGAGCCTGCTGCCTCTTCTGACATCAAGTTTTTATCTTGGAAAACAGCTATCCTGTTAGCCCTAACCTCTGCCAGGAGAGTTTCAGAGTTACAAGCTCTTATGGCTGTGGAACCTTATATTATTTTTCATCAAGACAGGGTGTCTTTGAGGACTAATCCTACCTTCATGCCTAAGGTGGTTTCCAAAGTGGCTTTAAATCAAACTATCCACTTGCCAACTTTTTTCCCCACTCCTGAAAATAAAGGGGAAAGGATCTTACATTCCTTGGGTGTACACAGGCAACTATGTTTTTACCTGGACAGAACCAAGGACATCAGAAAATCAGAACAATTGTTTGTTTCTTATGCTTCAAGTTCACAAGGTAAAGCCATTTCAAAACAGACCATTTCTAAATGGATTGCTCATGGAATCAGATTTTGTTATTCACACCATGGAAAGCAAATCCCAGGGAGTATACGGACTCATTCCACCAGAGCTGCTGCCACTTCTGCGGCCTTCCTCAGGGGAGTTCCTACCAAAGACATTTTGGAGGCTGCAACTTGGAGTTCATTGCATACTTTTTCTAAGCACTACAATCTACCTCTCTACTCTACGTCTAGGGCAGGCTTTGCCTCTGCAGTCTTGCAGGGCCTTTTAGCCGCCCCTTCTTCTTTATGACCACCTCCCTTTCTTTCAGCTTTTGGATTCTACCCTACAGTCATGACTGCAACAGTGAAACACGATGAACATAGTACAGTTGTGTACACCTACCATAAATGTAGATGTTCGAGTGTCTTCACTGTTGCAGTCTGGATTTCCCTCCCTCCTGTCCCCTCTTATTTTTACTTTTGTGTGGTTCCTTTTTTCACCATTCTTCTGAGGTGTATTTGCAAAGGGTATGGGACCTTTTTTATTTTGGGACTCCTGACATCTGGGGCAAGAAAAACTGGAGAAAATGGCGTCGGCTGTCAGCTTTGTACTCCTGGCGCTCTGACGTCAGGGAGCATGGTTGAACAGCCAACGCCGGACCCAGACTTTGGGATTCTGGCCGACCGAGGACTGCCTGCCGTCAGGGGAGAACCCTACAGTCATGACTGTAACAGTGAAGACACTCAAACATCTACATTTATGGTAGGTGTACACAACTGTACTTTACGCCTCATCCGTATGAATTGGGACTTAGGAATATTTCTGGCAATATGTTTTGGATGAAAGCTGGATGCGTGGAGCAAGGTGTTGTATTGAGGGAACTTTCGGAATACCTCAGTGTTTAGGGAGTTATCAATATTACGTGTTATCTTAACATCCAAAAAAAACATTTTGGTCATAATTGATTGTGAAATGCAACCCCCACTTGTTCTCATTCAGGTATTCAACAAACTCAAGCAAATAATCAAGATCAGCCCTCCACACCATCCAGCAGTCATCCAAATATGTACGCCATATATTAATTTCAGGTAGAAATAAATTGTGCATATCATCATAAATCATCTGATCCTCAATGTAAGCCATATATAGATCAGCATAAATGGGGACAAACGAAGCCCCCATAGCAGTACCCTTAATCTGCAAGTAACACTGTTTATCATAAAAAAACACATTTTTGGTTAACACATGTTCTGTTAAGATGGTCAAAAAAGTGTTAAAGCCAAGTTTGTACAAATTGGATTTTTCCAGCCAATATTCAAGAGCATCCAAACCCGCCCAGTGAGGTATATTGGTATATAATGAGCTCACTTCAAGAGTACAAAGCCACCAATCTTTTTCAATTTGCATTTCATTAATAATACTGAGGAACTGTGTGGTGTCTTGTATCCTGGATCTGACCCATGAAAGTAAAGGTTTAAATATTTTGTCAAATATTCAGACAAAGGCTGAGTAAGAGAGCCGGTTCCTGCTACAGTAGGTCTGCCCGGTGGATGATAAAGATCTTTATGGATTTTAGGTAGAAAATAGATATACTGTCTGGCTGGATCAGAAACCATGAGATGTTTAAGAATATTGGGTGTAATAATACCATTCTTTACAGCCGAATTTAGAAATATATCTATTTTCTGTTTAAACATATCAGTTGGATCAAGAGGCATCTTATTGTAGTACCTGGCATCATCTAACTGTCTATGAGCTTCTTTATCATAGTCAGTCCAATTCATCACCACAACAGCTCCTCCTTTATCGGCTTTGATAATTACCAGCTGTTTGTTGTTAACCAACTCATTCAAGCACAGCATTTCAGATTTGGAGATGTTATTTGGCAGAAGTAAACCAGTGTTTAATCTAAAATGTAAATCTTTGAGAATACTCTGTTCAAATAGGCTAACTGTTGGATGCATAGGAGGCATGCAGGATGAAGGATGGTATCCAAACCCATCTGAAGGTAAACCAAGTGATTGATCACCCTGAAAAAATAATTTAGGATTAATCAATCTACAGAAACTTAATACATCCTGAGCAAAGGTATCTTCCGGAACAAAAAAACAAAAAAAAAACAGGAATAAATGAAAGTCCTTTATTGAGAAGTGTAGTTTGTTGTTCAGTTAAAATGATATCAGAAATATTGTATACATTGTCATAAGTAATAGTATTTATTTGTTTGTAAGCATTTCCATTAAGTTCTTCAGACTTGTGACTTGTGCGGTGTTTTCTACCCCTCCTGGCTGGCCTAAAGCAGTCCCAAAATTATTACGTTTGGGTGATGGAGAATCCATGGTGTGCAATGTGTCATTATCAGTCCCAGAAGAATAGTCCACATCAGTGGTATCAGAATGGGTATCATAACCTTTATGTTTTTTTTAAAATAGATCTTGGCCTCTTACGTTTTGGATAAGGATTATCCATGTTGGATGGTTTTCCAAATTTAACAAATTTAGTTTGTTTAAAAGGTTGCCCCCTTTCATAATCAGATTGATCACTAATAAATTTCTTAACCTTTCTTTCTTTAAGTTGTGTTTCAAAGGTAAAAAGATCTTTACTGAGCTTAGATAATAAACCTGGAAATTAACTGTCCTGTGTATGTTTTTCACAATCTACAACAAGTTTGCCAACCTTAGGTGATTCTCTGTCAGTAATTCTGGCATAATATCTTGAAAGTGAATCAACAAACTTAAGAGAACATTCCTGTTGAATAGAGTGCTATTCATTCAGTAAAATATCATCTGGATCTGCCACCAAAGGTTGTATTTTAACCCTAAGGCCTCTCGGGGTTATACCCTTGGTTAAATAAGCCTTAAACAGCTTGAGATGCCATACAAAAGATCTGAGCATTCTCATATTTTTATTCAAGTCATGAAACATTTTTTCACAACACTGTGATGTGTTGCCAATATTATTATTGCTTGACTTATGGGAAGAAATCCCAATACCAAATGCTGCCAGGTCCTCCCTATCAGAAGAGAGACCAGAAAGAATATTTTGAAGATCCATATTAAAGGAACAAATTACCACACCACGTCCTGTTTATGAATGAAAATGGACAATAATGGTAATAGGACCAATCACTTTATGTAAAATGTAGTCACAAACCACGTCCAAATCAGGACAATAATGGTGATATTATAATCATAAAGTTCACATCAGTAAATGGTATTCAATCAGACTGAGGATGTTAATCAAAATTAGATTTAACCACAGGTATAACCACAAGAGAAAAAAATGAAAAATAAAAAGTAATTAGAAGATTCTTTACTTGTGTGTCACTTATAAAACAGAAATGTATAATCATACAGCAATATACTAGAAAATCCAAATATTAATACCAGAATAAATCAAGATGAAATATTTGGCCATATTAAAAATATATACCTATGTAAATAATTCTAATAATCTAATGAATGAATAAAGCCTATAAGACCATGATTAAAAGTGTGTCATAACCACAGAAACTGCAGAAAACTGAATAAATATGCACAAATAAACTTGCTGAAGAACTTGTTTAAACTAATCATAAATGATATGCATACTAGCAAGATGTCATATAATATAACAATGTTATCAATGTTGAAGTGTTATAAACCAATATTCACATTATTTAAAGCATTTCTTTTAAACAAACCAAAATTATAAGAAATGTATATTAAAGCAATTATAGTCCCACAATATGGTAGATTCAACTGTCACTTATATTAATCAAGTCCGCCGAATACCAACATAAATCGCTTATGTGTACATACAATCAAGTTGAACCATCCAAAAATGGTCGGCGTATGTCAAATATCCCTGTTCTTTATAAGCAAGTGATGAAATTCGACTCTAGATAGTGATACGACAGTTCACAAGCATCAAATGTTCATCGCTGTTCACTCATGTAAATGGTTCCCTTGTAATATGAAGAAAACGTGATGAAAGTAGGCCCCATGGAATGCTGTTTCTTCACCCAATATAGACAGTGTCCACAAAAAAGTTCCTACTCGTCTAAGTACCACATAATGAAAAATGGCAAAAAATCACTCCTTAGTGTGCAAAAAAGCGACACAAAACACTCGTATGGTTTACAAAAAATAAATTGAACCATCCAATATAAATTAAGTCCAAGCAAAAAGCAAGTTAGACTGAATTGGTATTAACCCAGTCATAAACTGAAAAGAATTTATAATAATCGCTAGTTTACTAATTCGCTAGTTCATAAGCACCAACTGTTCATCGCTGGTTCACTCACATAAATGTTTCCCCTTCTGATTTGAAGAAAACGCGAAGAAAATAGGCCAGATGAAATTAGCAAGATAAAACGCTGTTTCTTCCCTTAACGAAGACAGTGCCCAACTCCGACTAGCGTAGTATAAACATCAACCGCACATAAAACAAACTGAAGGCATTCATTGTATTGTAAAAAATCTCTATATGACAATTCCATGAAAGTTCACCAAAACCGATAAATCCACACAGCACACCATGGATCTCCAGCAGGAAGGTAAAGGCAGTGTAAACGTAAAATCAGTCCCCTGCAAGGAGAAAGCTGCACGGCCAAAGCAAGGTTCCAAGAAGAAAAATACAAGCCAGCAACTGAATGGCTGTGAAAAAGTTATTTATTTTAAGTTACACTTTCATGTTCAACAGACTTCAAACTCACAGACCTGTTTCGGCAAGAAATTAATTAAGCCTTCATCAGTGTGATAAAACAAAGAAGCCAAAAAGAAGTCTATTTATACTAAATTATTAATTAGTGGAAAAAAAGCAAAAAACATGATTGGTGAACTCATGAATAAATAAAATAGTTACAGATGTTCATTAAGTCCTGGGTAAAAGAGACAAAGATTATCCTTCACTAACCTGTAAGATACCAAAAAGGGGGACAGGACTTTGAGACTGTCGGTGTAGCTTTTGTGATTTTAGACCCTTAATGTTCTTAATGAGAAACATTGTGATCACTCAAGTTGCATCAGGTGTTTGGATAGGTACACACTGAAAGGGCAGTATACTCAAATGATCAGCCTAATGAGTGCAGAATGCAGTGGAATGATCACTCCATGGACCTGGATGCCATGCCCTTACTAGTTAGCTGTGCAGTGAAAAAGGATTTCCTTACAACAGTGGATACATGGTGATTAAATTACATTGTCCATATGAGTTCCCAGGTTCCTTACTACTGGGTCAGTTTGTATGGGTATGTGTCAATGTGGTAGTTGCAGGGAATGTCATGCTTGCTGAATTCTGTAATTATAAATTTTTTGACATTTAGTTTTGGTCCATGGCTTTGACACCAGCTATTTGTTTAGGAAAGGCCTTCCTGAAAGATCTTGGTATCTTCTGGAGAGTTCATGATGGTACCAAGTTTAGTCATCTAAAGACTTGGTCAGCTATAAGACCTTAGCATTAACTTTGACCCCTGAGAAGTAGATGCCAAAGAGGAGGGGCTGAAGGACCGAACCCTGAGGTACATCATTAGTAACAGGTCTTTTGGAGAAGGTAAAGCCATCCACCCTAAAGTTTTGGGTTCTATTTGTGAGCCAATTAGAGTGAAGCATGGTAACAAATAAACAAAAACTGTATACTGTGTGACCAAAAAAGAAAGAGAAAAAAACACACTGGAAACAACACACTTAGAAGTTAGCGCTTTCGTTTACTTGAATGTTGTAAACTTCTTCAGACAATCAAAATTCAATTCACAAACCTTAAGTACAATTAAAATAGTGATGTCATCAATTAAACAAACAACCCATCTCATTTTAAAGAAAAAATTGACAAGTATAATGAAGTATAGTATAAAATACAATAAATAGAACTAAATAGCACAAGAAATTCATTCGCAGTCATCAAAAACACAATATATGCCTGATGAGAAAAGTCTCTCATCTTATTAAGGCTTTTAATTTTCAAATACTTTTAATGGAAATTACATCGTTGAGCCCTGGTGGGGTTGCAGCATTCAGTTTTAGTTACCACAACACTTCTTTCTCCTCTAATTTTAAACAAATAGGGCCACCCTTACCATTATCTGAAACCTTATCAATTATTAAAAACTGAAATTCATGTCCTGGAAAGCTAAGCACATGTCTAGCTAGTGCATTGTTAATGTTCTTCCTCCTGATAGCATAATAATGCTCGTAAATTCTATTTTTCAAGGATCTATCCGTTTTGCCCACATAAAAAGAAGAGCATTGGGAACATAACCTTAAATACACTACTCCTCTAGTGTTACAATTAAATTTGTCATTGATGTAAATTTTAATTTTACCAACTGTTACTGAACTAGTCATTTTGATGTGTTTACACCAAGTGCAGTTCTTACATTTGTACATACCACAGTGTGGTTTATGGCAGTAAGGTTTACTGTGCTCTAATATACTTTTCAAATTCATTCCCCTCCGGAAAGTAATCCGGGGATGTTCGGTAATATATTTGTTGACACTTTGATCTTCAGACAAAAAACACCAGTTTTTACAAAGAATAGATTTTAACAAATCAGCATCTGAGGAAAATGTAGTGATGAAATTCAAACCAATCGACCCATCAGTCCTCAAATGATTTTGGGGACATTTATCTAAATGTAGGTGCCCTAAATCTATCTGTGTTCCTACATCAGTTCTTTCTTTGACTAATTCTGGCATAGTGTTCAGCTCCTTAGTGTTTAAGATTGGCTTAAAACTACCACTGGTCCTTTTATTTGAAACTTCCCTGATCAAATTGTTGATCAACCCATTGGGGTAACCACGTTTCACAAACATATTCTTCAGAGTTTCACATTCTTGAAAAAAAAATCATCATCCAAAGTTGTCATCCTGGAGGCTCTAACTAATTGTCCCTTAACAACCCCTCTCTTCTGATGTTGTGGATGGCAACTGGAGAAGTGTAAGAAGGCATTAGAGTATGTTGATTTTCTAAAGATTTTGGAAGTGAAACTCCTTCTACCTAAATCCTTTCTTAGTTCTACATCTAAATATGAGACCAAGTCAGTTTGAAATTCCCACGTAAATTTCAAAAAGTTAGTCTGTTTCTCTATTCCATTCAAAAGGTTACTAGCTGAAATGTTGTCACCCTTCCATAAGATGAAAATATCATCCAAATATCTGGTGTACCATGCAACTTTGTTCTCAAAAATGGAGTTGGTAAACAGGTAATGTTTTTCCCAGAATGCCATTACCACATTGGCAAAAGTTGCACCACAGGGAGAACCCATAGCTACACCAGTTTTTTGTAGGTACAGATGTCCATTAAATAAAAAATAGCTGTTTTTGAGTACTAATTCCAACAAATAAATGATGGTATCAATGACTTGGCCCTCTAGATGTATCTCCAACAAGAAATCCCTTACCCATTCACAACCAACATCTTGTAAAATGGAGGTGTATAAGTCACATACATCAATCGTAAGGAAGTTGAGATTTTCATCAAAGGGAATTTCATTGATGGCTTTTAAAAAAGCCCATGAGTCCCTACAAATCTGTTTTTCCCCTATTAAAGGCTTCCTTTAACTTTAGATCCACAAATTTTGCACAACTATAGGTTAATGACTGTCGTCCGTCAATAATTGGACGAAAGGGAGGTTTAACCAAGTGTTTGTGAATTTTGGGAAGTCCAAATAGACTTGGAGTTATTGGATAAGCAATCTCTAGGTACTTAAACAAATCCATGTCAATCTGTCCGTCTATAAAAAGATCTCTAATGAACCCCGACAGTTTACGGTAGGCACCGTTGACTTCATTCAGAGAGACTTCCGAATAAGCTTCACTGTGAAGTAAAGTTTCAATGTTAGAAATGTAATCATCCTGGTCCATAAAAAACAGTCCACCCCCCTTGTCAGGTTTCATGATCCGGATGTTTGCAAATTTCAACCCAACTAATGTGTCCCTTTCTGTTTGAGTGATGTTAGTTTCATTAGGCTCAAATGGTCGGTGTGAGTGAAACATATTCCTGATATCATTCTCACAGACTTTTTCAAAAAGGGCTATGGTAGGATGTAAAATTGGGTTGAACACACTAGCCACTCTTAAATCATTTCTGAGACTAGAAGTGTTACTCAGTAAAACATTTAAGTTAAGTTTTCGTGTGAAAATTTTAAGGTCAACAAGTGTTCTTTCAATTTTACTTCTGCAAGTTGGAACAAAAGTAAGACCTTTAGCTAGTGTGTCAATAAGAGTCAAATCAGGTACAAAGGAAGAATAATTGAAAATCTTAAAATCACCTGTGGTGTTTAACATTATACATGGGCCCTGACTGTTATCATTGTGACCTCATCGTTGTTCAAATTTAACGTACAGGTAGGAGTTAACGCCTCCTCCTGTTCTGCTTTTTCTTTTTCCACTGATTTTGTTTCTGTCTCTGGTTCTGCTGACCCCCTGAAATAGTTCCCACATTGGTGTGAAAACCCTGGTTCTGGTTGTCATTTTGGTTAATAATCTGTTTAAGATGGTAGTTTCCCTGTCTATCTGCTATTCTTTCACTACGTCTCAATTGTGAAACACCAACACTTTCATCTTCAACAAAATCATTGATTTCATCAGTGAAAACAGGTACACTGTTAATTCCTGTTAGGCTGCCTCTGTTGTTACCATTAAATGGGGGTGGAGGGTAAGCTAGCCCTTTCTCATATGTGTCATAATCCCTGTTCAATTTTTTCAACTTATTTCCTTGAATTCTACCCAACACATTTTCCATGCTTGAGAAAATACGTAGGAAGTCAAATTTGTATCTAGGAAAGTCTACATCGGACCTAATGCTCTTGTCCAAGTCTGCTAATTCAGTTTTGAAAGTGTCAGTTTGACGAACATAGTCTTTGACGAGGCATTCCATTTGTTTGTCGAATAAACAAATAAGTTCCTTATGAAAAAGCGAGTTCGCAATCACACCCATGGGGTATTTCCACTGTCTAAGCCCCTTAGGTACTTGCTTTCTTCTAACACATTCCGACAAATACTGAATTTCAATTTGTAGTTTTTTATATTTAAAAAGTTTAAAGTCATATAATTTCAATTTGCTGGATAAATTGTCATTATTGTCTTCAGAATATACTGAATTGTTAGCATTATTCCTGTCATTATGATTTGAAATGAAACTGGCTGGCTCTTTTAACCAGTCATTCAAAGACGGTAAAGTAGTCAATGCACTTACTGCAGCAGAGTTAACCGTATTGGAATCCACACGACTCCTCGTACCATCCGACACAAGTGACTGGACTTCATTAAGAGGTAAAACAACTGAGTTGGAAGCCGTTGTTCTAGCGTTTCCCCGATCCTGCGATCCTAGGGTTCCGTTGGTGTTTCCCTGATCCTGCGATCCCAGGGCTCATTCACCACTTCCGGACGCCAAATTCTATGCTGGACTTGTGCCGGTCAAAGGCGTGCTGCTTCCCTCACTCTGAGGTAGGGTTGTCGCAGCCTGATGAGCTAAGCGATCCACTCGCTGAGAGAGTAGCTCAATAAGGGCTGTTAGTTTCCCCATAGCTGTCAAGTCACTACTAGTTCCTTGTTCGGAGCTCATACGAACTGTGTCAGGGCTCTCAAATAACACTTGCGTTCCAGTTGTAGGATTAACCTCCATAAACCACGAAAACAAATAAACAAAAACTGTATACTGTGTGACCAAAAAAGAAAGAGGAAAAAAAAATCACACTGGAAACAACACACTTAGAAGTTAGCGCTTTCGTTTACTTGAATGTTGTAAACTTCTTCAGACAATCAAAATTCAATTCACAAACCTTAAGTACAATTAAAATAGTGATGTCATCAATTAAACAAACAACCCATCTCATTTTAAAGAAACAATTGACAAGTATAATGAAGTATAGTATAAAATACAATAAATAGTACTAAATAGCACAAGAAATTCATTCACAGTCATCAAAAACACAATATATGCCTGATAAGAAAAGTCTCTCATCTTATTAAGGCTTTTAATTTTAAAATGCTTTTAATGGAAATTACATCATTGAGCCCTGGTGGGGTTGCAGCATTCAGTTTTAGTTGCCACAACACTTCTTTCTCCCCTAATTTTAAACAAATAGGGCCACCCTTACCATTATCTGAAACCTTATCAATTATTAAAAACTGAAATTCATGTCCTGGAAAGCTAAGCACATGTCTAGTTAGTGTGTTGTTAATGTTCTTCCTCCTGATAGCATAATAATGCTCGTAAATTCTATTTTTCAAGGATCTATCCGTTTTGCTCACATAAAAAGAGCATTGGATAAATGACCCTAAATACACTACTCCTCTGGTGTTACAATTAAATTTGTCATTGATGTAAATTTTAATTTTACCAACTGTTACTGAACTAGTCACTTTGATGTGTTTACACCAAGTGCAGTTCTCACATTTGTACTTACCACAGTGTGGTTTATGGCAGTAAGGTTTACTGTGTTCTAATATACTTTTCAAATTCATTCCCCTCCGGAAAGTAATCCGGGGATGTTCGGTAATATATTTGTTGACACTTTGATCTTCAGACAAAAAACACCAGTTTTTACCTGATTTGACTCTTATTGACACACTAGCTAAAGGTCTTACTTTTGTTCCAACTTGCAGAAGTAAAATTGAAAGAACACTTGTTAACCTTAAAATTTTCACATGAAAACTTAACTTAAATGTTTTACTGAGTAACACTTCTAGTCTCAGAAATGATTTAAGAGTGGCTAGTGTGTTCAACCCAATTTTACATCCTACCATAGCCCTTTTTGAAAAAGTCTGTGAGAATGACATCAGGAATATGTTTCACTCACACCGACCATTTGAGCCTAATGAAACTAACATCACTCAAACAGAAAGGGACACATTAGTTGGGTTGAAATTTGCAAACATCTGGATCATGAAACCTGACAAGGGGGGTGGACTGGTTTTTATGGACCAGGATGATTACATTTCTAACATTGAAACTTTACTTCACAGTGAAGCTTATTCGGAAGTCTCTCTGAATGAAGTCAACGGTGCCTACCGTAAACTGTCGGGGTTCAATAGAGATCTTTTTATAGACGGACGGATTGACATGGATTTGTTTAAGTACCTAGAGATTGCTTATCCAATCACTCCAAGTCTATTTGGACTTCCCAAAATTCACAAAAACTTGGTTAAACCCCCCTTTCGTCCAATTATTGACGGACGACAGTCATTAACCTATGGTTGTGCAAATTTGTGGATCTAAAGTTAAAGGAAGCCTTAATAGGGGAAAAACAGATTTGTAGGGACTCATGGGCTTTTTTAAAAGCCATCAATGAAATTCCCTTTGATGAAAATCTCAACTTCCTTACGACTGATGTATGTGACCTATACACCTCCATTTTACAATATGTTGGTTGTGAATAGGTAAGGGATTTCTTGTTGGAGAAACACCTAGAGGGCCAAGTCATTGATACCATCATTTATTTGTTGGAATTAGTACTCAAAAACAACTATTTTTTGTTTAATGGACATCTGTACCTACAAAAAACTGGTGTAGCTATGGGTTCTCCCTGTGGTGCAACTTTTGCCAATGTGGTAATGGCATTCTGGGAAAAACATTACCTGTTTACCAACTCCATTTTTGAGAACAAAGTTGCATAGTACACATGATATTTGGATGATATTTTCATCTTATGGAAGGGTGACAACATTTCAGCTAGTAACCTTTTGAATGGAATAGAGAAACAGACTAACTTTTTGAAATTTACATGGGAATTTCAAACTGACTTGGTCTCATATTTAGATGTAGAACTAAGAAAGGATTTAGGTAGAAGGAGTTTCACTTCCAAAATCTTTAGAAAATCAACATACTCTAATGCCTTCTTACACTTCTCCAGTTGCCATCCACAACATCAGAAGAGAGGGGTTGTTAAGGGACAATTAGTTAGAGCCTCCAGGATGACAACTTTGGATGATGATTTTTTTCAAGAATGTGAAACTCTGAAGAATATGTTTGTGAAACATGGTTACCCCAATGGGTTGATCAACAATTTGATCGGGGAAGTTTCAAATAAAAGGACCAGTGGTAGTTTTAAGCCAATCTTAAACACCAAGGAGCTGAACACTATGCCAGAATTAGTCAAAGAAAGAACTGATGTAGGAACACAGATAGATTTAGGGCACCTACATTTAGATAAATGTCCCCAAAATCATTTGAGGACTGATGGGTCGATTGGTTTGAATTTCATCACTACATTTTCCTCAGATGCTGATTTGTTAAAATCTATTCTTTGTAAAAACTGGTGTTTTTTGTCTGAAGATCAAAGTGTCAACAAATATATTACCGAACATCCCCGGATTACTTTCCGGAGGGGAATGAATCTGAAAATTATATTAGAACACAGTAAACCTTACTGCCATAAACCACACTGTGGTATGTACAAATGTGAGAACTGCACTTGGTGTAAACACATCAAAGTGACTAGTTCAGTAACAGTTGGTAAAATTAAAATTTACATCAATGACAAATTTAATTGTAACACCAGAGGAGTAGTGTATTTAGGGTTATGTTCCCAATGCTCTTCTTTTTATGTGGGCAAAATGGATAGATCCTTGAAAAATAGAATTTACGAGCATTATTATGCTATCAGGAGGAAGAACATTAACAATGCACTAGCTAGACATGTGCTTAGCTTTCCAGGACATGAATTTCAGTTTTTAATAATTGATAAGGTTTCAGATAATGGTAAGGGTGGCCCTATTTGTTTAAAATTAGAGGAGAAAGAAGTGTTGTGGCAACTAAAACTGAATGCTGCAACCCCACCAGGGCTCAACGATGTAATTTCCATTAAAAGTATTTTAAAATTAAAAGCCTTAATAAGATGAGAGACTTTTCTCATCAGGCATATATTGTGTTTTTGATGACTGTGAATGAATTTCTTGTGCTATTTAGTACTATTTATTGTATTTTATACTATACTTCATTATACTTGTCAATTGTTTCTTTAAAATGAGATGGGTTGTTTGTTTAATTGATGACATCACTATTTTAATTGTACTTAAGGTTTGTGAATTGAATTTTGATTGTCTGAAGAAGTTTACAACATTCAAGTAAACGAAAGCGCTAACTTCTAAGTGTGTTGTTTCCAGTGTGGTTTTTTTCTCTTTCTTTTTTGGTCACAGAGTGAAGTATGGTGTTGAAAATCTTTCCGAGGTTTAGATATGCAGTGTATACAGATTTTCTCTCAACCAGTCCTTCCGTAACCTTTTTGAAGCAGTCATGGCATGATCTGCCATTGATAAATCTGAACTAGCTCAAGTCTACAGTTTGTGGGCTGCTAATATACTTTTTTATTAATTCCATAACGACTCTTTCCATAGCTTTACAGATGATCAGGCTTATAGGTCTTTAGTCGCCCAGGTTAGTTGATCAGGCTTATAGGTCTTTTGTTGCCCAGGTCAGTTGATGCCCCACCTTTGTGCAAGGGGGTGACTGTTACAGTTCTGCACTTGTCTGATACAAACTGATATTGGAGGCTGATATTGAAGAGCTTCTATAGGGAGTTTGACAAGTCATGTTTCAGTCTGACAAAGTAGGCATCTTAGTAAGTTATCAGGCCTCCATAGAAGCAATGTGTTCTTGGCCTTTGGATAGTGCTTTCAGGACTTGGTCCTGGAAGATTTTGGGGGTGTGTGGATGCTGGTATACGATTTTGGAGTGTAGAGGAAGGGGTTCAGACTTTTGAGTTGCAGATTTTATATTCTAAAGAAAAACAAAAGCTAATGTAAAACCTGTTATCCTAGCTAGTTTCTTGTACATGGCAAAAGAGGAGTATTTCAAAATTGACAGTGATTATGGACCTTTGTCCCCCTCCTTAATGTTTAGTTTTGTTCTAGGTTGCTGTACTAAGAGACTGAGAGCTATGGCAAAAGTTATTGTCTTGGTGAGCTGTTTAAGGACAAAGCCATATCATCAGTCCTGCAGCAGTAACTTGATCTACATTGCTATGGTAACTTTTTTTTTTACCACTTTTGATGTTTACTGTCAGTCATCAGAAGTGTTTATGCATTGGAGTAAGCAGTTGGTGCATGAATTGAAAGTGTGGTTAGGATTATCATACCCAAGTAATCATAGCTATGGCTTGGTTGGACACTGGGGAGAGAGCATTATGCTTGAAAGGTCCAAGTTGAAATACATTTGTGGTGATTAGTATGGCTGTTATTTCACAATTTTGATAATTGCTTATGAGAGGTGATGGCCATAAGTGGCTATGTATGTGTGTATTGGGGGGTGCATGAAACCAAAAGCCAATTACATGAGTTATGCAAAATAGTCACTGGTATGGCTTTTTGGGAGAAAAGGGAGTATGGACAGTAGTTACTTGTAGCAAGGAGGGGGGGACAATGTGCATTCACCTAACTTGGAGTGCAGCACCTCTCAACACTCAGGGCAGACTTGATATAATCCTATGGATAAGGAGCCAGTTAGAAAGACAAAGTACGAAAATGAGTTGTGCCGAATTGCTGCAACTTGTCAGTACTGGTAGTATGTATACATGTTTAAGAACAAGAGGTTGAAATAAATTATTTTCCTCATTTTTTTTTTTTACTTTTCTCACAGTCAGTCATCTAAAGTGTATATAGAGATTAGATACCTTTATGGGGAAGGGGTTGGGAAGGTATCCTGCATGTGAAAACACATGATCATTACATGAAAACCATTAGTTAAAAGTATGACTTGTCAGGAGTCTTTGTATTTCTCTAATAGCAGCAAGTTGAAATAAGGTACTATAGCTGTCATGTATTTTTTTATTTGTTTTGCCATCTTCTCAGCGAGACATTAGATGTGTACATAATGTAGATATCGTTTTGGGGGCCATTTGATATATGAATGTAAATGATTGTACAAGATCAGTTCTGGCTGAGTATTGATATTTATGTTGGAGGACTAGTATCTGTTAAAGAGCAGTATGGCCATTACATTTCTGTGATTCCTTCAAAGTCATAGGTAGTGTACCCTGTCAAAAGGGGCACAGTCTGCTTGGATAGTGTATGTATGTTTTGTACCATAGTATCTTATTAATGTCCCATAATTTCTTATTATGAGCTGTCTTCAGGAATCTGATATACGGCCTCATATACTGCTGGTAAAAATAGAATTGGAGAGGGGTTTTGCTATCATGGTCTGTTACTATGTTTTGTTTCCACCTGAGGACTATTTGACCTCTGCAGAAAAGACTGGGTAAAACTAATGTCCATAATATATGTGCACTGTTTGCAGTATTTCCAAAGTGAAAATGCTATATATTTTTAGTTGTAACATGCTTTAGCTAGAATGCCTTGGTTTCAAGCAGCTAAAAGCCATGGAGTAAAATTAAGAGGTGTGCTGCACTGGAAGTTCTGTTGTTAAAGCAGCAGTCCTAAGTGTGTTTTATATCTAATTGAATATCCTCCTTTTACTTGAAAGCCTTTTAATAGTCTCTAAGGTGGACAGAGATAGTCTTTGGCTTGCGTTCATGCACCGTTACTGCCAGTCTGACATTTTGCATTGTGCTTTGGTTTAATTTTGGGTACTATGTTGAACTTCTGCTCAGTATAGTAAGTACAGTTAATGGCCAAAGGTACTTCTTTACTGAGTTTTCAGTACAAAGCAAAACTCCTCTACATTTCATCAGAAAAAAATATGTATTTTCAGCAGTTGTAGTATCCTGCTGTTATAATGCCTTGCTGTCAAGTAGAAATGTTATGGGATGAATGAAGAAGTGTACTGCACTGAGACGCTCTGAAATTAGAAATGTATAATGAGGTGTGCTTTATAAGTGAACACTCTGTTGATGTTACCTAAAAGTTCTATATTAAAATATCAAAGGAAGACAGAAATATAGCCTTTCAAAGACATGTCCTAGTGGCTTTAGTTCATTAGTCTTTAGTGCCATAGTCTGACATTTTGCTTTCTACTCCATTTTAGTTGTGGATATTATAGTGAAGTTTTACTCAGTACTCTTGAGTACAATAATGGCCTAAAATACTTCATTGCTTAGGTGGTAATAAGTCAACAGTACAGTAAACGCTCGGTTAACTGGAACTCAAGCAACCAGCAAAAAAATAGAAGAAATATAGTACAATTTTCATGTGTTGTACTTTTTGTTTTCCCCTCCACAGAAACATACCTTACATTTTTAGAGTTTTAGTATTTTAAAAAGGAAGATAGGAATAAATTCCCTCTCTCCCCAACCTGAGAACAAGTCAAACCAAACAAATAGTATAGGGTACAGTATTAGTCAGGCCTATTTTTAATAGTAACTCTCAAGCAACCAGAAACTACAGATGTCATGTTGTCCCATCTCGCCTTCATTCTTGCTGGTTGGGTTCGGAGTCGAACTCTGCTCCGACTCAGCTGTATACTAAAGCTCAAGAGCTTCTCCTGGCTCAGGGCTATAACCTATCCCATGGTGCTTAGCGGCTGTTCCCCAAATCTCATTTGCCATTTGAAGCTTTGTGATTGTCTTCGCTGGCTCAGGCTAGTAAGATTTAGTATTATACTCTGTTTTTTTGGATAACTTTCCTAAAACTTTATAGTTGGAAAAGCCTGGAATCTCCTACCAAACGAACTCTCCACACTTCCCTCACTTTTCTGTTTCAAAAACAATCTGAAAGTGCATCTCAAATCTCACTGGTTATGCCCATGCTCTAAACCTGACTAACTCGAGTCACTAAATACTCTGATCTTCCCATCCCATCTACTTATCTAAAGAAACTTCTTCCTTATAAAACTAGTTCTACTAACTATATCTAGAACACCTAATCTATATTACTTTCATTTGCTATGACTGTATTCTACACTGTAAATTTTGGGATTTAACTGCATCCTTTGTTATGCCCTGTATTCTACACTGTTAATTTTTTACTATGATAACATGTAATTGGCACTGTAAATATAATTTATTTGTCTTCTATATCCGTAGATAGAATTGTGTTAAATTCATTGTCTTACCTAGGAGCTTATCTCCCTGGGCCTCTCCTGAAAATGGACATGTATCCAGTTAGACTAGCCCGTTAAACAAATGTGAAATAAAAATAAAATAAAAATAAATAAACTTGCTACTACTACTTAGATTACCTTTCCCAGTTACAGTATAGTGCCCTTTTTGTGTGTTTGTAGTATTCTTGGCTATATTTTACATGTGGCTGTCCTTTTGGGCCTTTTTTTTTCCCTCTTGCCCTTATCTAGTTAAAGAATCCATTAGAGTTAGAGGATTCTTTCCTCCCATAAGGAGTCACCATTTAAATTAGAGGCATCTCCTCGGGTTGGAGGAGATTGTCATTTAATTTAGAGACTTCTCCTCCTTCCTATCCTTTCCATTTTTTCTTGTTAAAAAAAAAAAAAAAGCCTTTTCCATCTAACTTTTATAGTAGTTTTTACTCTTGTGTTAGTTTCTTTCACTGGTAAACCTGTCTAAAGAATCTGTTAAGGAGCACAGACAATCTGGATTTTAAAGGTGCGATTCATGCACTCAGAAAATGTCTGTATCAGATGGACACACAAGTTGTTTCTACTGTCTAGGACCAGTCCATCTCCAAGACTCCTGCTCCATTTGTCATAGCTTCAGTGCAAGGGTCTTACAGGAGAGGAAAAATAAGCTCATTTTAAGGGGCTTGCTGAAAGTTGAAGAAGGTAATCAAACCTCTAAACTGGATAAGTCTAAAAAGGCTGCTTCTTCGACTCCTTTGTCTGAGCCATCAAGCAGTTTCAAAGCTCCAGCATCCTCGGATCCGAAAGTTATTGGTTCTGACAAATCTGGTCCTCACTTGGTTCCATCTGTCTCTTCGGAACCATTGCAGAGCCGAAAAAGGAGTTGGTCACCATCTTTGGAACATGTTCATTCGGTGCCGCAATCTCCTTTGTTACAGTCTGTGGCAGGTAGCCACAAATCGTCAAGCCATTCCTCTCAGTCCTCAGACGATGATGTGGAGTGGGTCGTGAAGAGGTTGCTCCGGACCTTGGCCCTAACAGAAATTCTCTCGAGCCCAACCCATTGGCTCATGGAGCCGACAACTGTACCTCAGATAACATCTATTCCTCCTCCAACTCAGGCGAGTTCGGAGACAGAGAGTATGGAAGTCGTTGTGCTGGAACCGGCGGAGCCAGTAATCACTCCTGATATCTCGGCTCTGATGTCTGCTCCGATCTCGTCAGTGTTGTCTTCCATTGAGGGATCTGGGGGTCGACACTCCCTGGTCGGCTCTGAGGGGGGGGGAGTCGAGTCGGACCCATGTCGGGACCGACTCACCCACTTGCCGCTTTGGCTCGTGTGAGTTCGTCTCCCATATCAGCCTCGGAGCCATGCTCCTCGGTACCAGAGAGATCTCCACTGGCCCCTCGGGACAGGAGTCTCTGTCGGCCCAGGATTGTGGTGCCTTTGAGGTGATGCAGAGTGTGCTCTCCACTGATTCTGCTCCACCATCGGCCCCAACCTCTCTTCCCCAAAAGGGCCGGTGTCCACCTCTTCATCATCCCTCCATCACCCCCAGAGTAGAGAGTCAGTGCCCCAGGAAACCCCAATGGGTGGAAACTCCTCTTCTGATACCTCCCCAGAACATCCCCCTGAGGAGGTCCCTCGGAAGAGTCAGTGTAAGGGGAAGCACATAGACTCCCCTGAGTCTGTCACTTTTAATACTGACTTGGAGGATTCAGAAGGGTCCCCACGGTCACCCTCTGAGGATGTCTCTTTTTCAGACATCCTGGAGATCCTTAAGCAGAGGGGCGGCTGGAAGTCCCTTTCCCCTTCTGAAGATGAGTCGGTATACCTGGAGGTATTGTGCTCTCACCCCTCCACCTTTTGGGTGTTTCCACCTTTCGACCCTCTCTTGGGTGTAGTGAGTCGAAAGGTGTGGGACCCTCCAGAATCAGTGGAGGCCAAATAAATTTATTACGGCCCCAGAGGACAGACAGTATCTAACTAAGGGAGTTCCAGTAGATGCGATGGTACTGGCTGTGGACACAAAGAAGGAGTTAACTGAAACTTCTGCATCTGTCCATCCACCGAATAAGGAGTCTCGCACGATGGACAGGTATGGGAAGCATAATTTCTCTTCAGCGGCCTTTACCTTGTGGTCACTGAATTATTTATCACATTTCACCTGACTTTAGAGGGATTTCCTAAAAGAGCTGGGAGATACCCTATAAGGTGCTGCAGCCCAGGATTTATCAGATAAGATTAATTCTCAGCTTGCAACTTTAACCTCCGTCACTAACTCCTCCATACGCCTCATTTCCTATGCAGCTGATGGAGTGAACAGGGCAGCAGGCACAGGAATAGCTCTAAGGAGACATTCCTGGATGCGACTTTGTGAGTTTGCTGAACCCTTCAGATCTTCCTTCATTGATGTCCCCTTTTATGGCTCATCCTTGTTCGGGACAAAAGTGAGAGAGACTCTCACCAGGAGCCAACAAGATCGTAAGACTCTGCTTGCCATCTGTGTCCATTTTTCCGCCTATATAAGACCCTACTCTAAAGGCCAGAAGAGCGGAAAGATGTGGTTCCAGAAGTCCAAAGGAGCGTTATCTGACACTCATGGTGATCCTTCCCCCAGGGGCAGAGGGGGAAATAACAATGGAAGACACCATCCACGTGGCAGAGGGGGTCCACAGAACCAGGGTTACAGAGATACTTTCTCTGGTCGGCCCTTCCAGCGCTCCTGGAAGGAGGCCCGACTGTCCGCCTCTGGCGGCAGTCGGGAGGAAGTTATCGATTTACTGAGAAGCCTGGCTGAATTTGACTCGAGACAAATGGGCACAGTCCATCATATCCAGGGGTTACAACATTCCTTTTTACTGTTCACCTTGTCCTTCAAAGTTTATCCCAGACATTCCACCCGGTCAAAGGGATCAAGCAACACTAGAAATTCAAACGTTGCTAGAAAAAAAGAGTCATCCAAGAAGTCCCTGCAGACCAGCTAGGATCCAGAATTTACTCAAGGTTCTTTTTAGTTCCAAAAAAGACAGTGGATTGGAGATCCATATTGGATCTCAGCAGACTAAACAAGTCGGTGAAGAAGTCAAAGTTCCGGTTGGTAACACTGCAGTCTATACTCCCTTTTCTGGGACAAGACAATTGGATGTACTCGTTAGATCTTCAGGACGTGTACTACCACATAAAGATGGACGGGCGCTCCAGAAGATTTCTGCACTTCTGGCTGGGAGCCAGTCATTACCAGTTCAGAGCTCTGCCCTTTGGACTTACTATAGCCCCCAGAGTGTTTACCAAATGCATGGCAGTAGTCATGGCTCATCTGAGACGTCAAGGTTTCCAGGTGTTTCCATACTTAAGACGACTGGCTCCTAACTGCCACCACCAAGCAGCTACTAATCAAAGCCAAGGACTACACCATCCATCTCTTCTCAAAACTAGGCATTACTATAAATGCAGAAAAATCTGCTTTGTTGCCATATTACCTTTATGGGTGCAGATTTAAACACAAACGACATGTTGGCAAAACTTTCTCAAGAAAGGATTCAAATGTTACGCAGTCAAGTGCTTGACTTGCACAACAAGAAAAATGTACAGGCAAGATTTGTCCTCAAGATCCTAGGCTCTATGGCAGCGACAATAACTCTAATTCCCCTGGCACGACTTCACATGCGAATATTACAGTGGCTACTCTTCACTCAATGGTCCATGCAGGAGTTACCCATGTCTCATGAGATTCTCATTATTAGACACTCCTGCAAGAAGGATCTGCTTTGGTGGATCCAGTTCACCCAGGTAACAATGGGCAGACCGTTTGTACTTCCCCATCCTCTGTCGCTACAGTAACCACAGACGCATCCCAAATAGGGGGGGGGGGGGCATTATCTGGGACAGACGATCCAAGGGGTTTGGAAAGACCATGAGTACCATTTGCACATCAATGTCAGAGATGAGGCCGGTGCTTCTGGCGTTGCAAGCATTTCAGAACTCTCTTCCCACGGGGACCATTGCAATTCAGACAGACAATATGTCGATAGTATGGTACATCAGCAAATGGGGGAACCAAATCTTACCCTCTATGCTGAGAGGACCAGAGAGTTTGGCAATGGGTGATATCTTCTCAATGTTTTCTGACGGCAACGCACATCCTGGGGAAATCCAACATCATAGCAGACAGGCTAAGCAGAGCTATTCTCATGGCTCACAAGTGGTCCCTGAATTAGGAAGTTGCGAATCGAATTGTTCACAAATGGGGCCAGCCTTGCTAAGACTTTTTTGCCACTCCCTTCAGTGCCAAATGCAGCAACTACTTTGCCCTCATTTCCCCTCCGGGAGAGTCACTAGGGATGCACTCGTCCACGATTGGCCCCCGGGACTTCTGTATGCTTTTCCCCCATTTCCTTTGATTCCAAAAGTTATCCAGAAAGCTAAGTCAATGAGTCGCAGGTTAATTCTCATTGCTCCATACTGGCCTCTTCAGATCTGGTTTCCTTTCCTTTGGCCCCACCTTCAGGAGGACCCAATCATCCTGGACCCAGTGCTGGATCTTCTGATGCATCAGTCAGGAATGCTCCATCCTGCCCTTCACAGCCTCAAGCTGACAGCTTGGTTTCTCCACTTCCAATCTTAGCCAGGCTTCCAGAATTATGCCCGGCAGTACGCCACATTTTGGTATCTTCACACAAAAAGACATCTAGGAAACTATGCAAGCAAATGGAAGAGGTTCTCTTGTTGGGCAGACAAGGAACTCATAGATCCCTTTACAGCTTCTGTATCTGTAATTTTGGAATTCCTGACAGAAATTTTTAATCAAGGAGCAGCGGTTGCCACTATTCAAGTTCAACTAGCTGCTATATCCAATTATCATGTGGGAGAATTCGGATCCAATATAATGTCTCACAAGTTATGCAAGGCATTCCTCAGAGACACCTTTCTGTTAAGACCTCCTGCAAGAGAATCTCCTCCACTACGGGATTTAAATTTAGTATTATCAGCATTGATTCTTCCCCCTTTTGACCCAGCATCCTCTTGCTCTTTAAAATTTTTATCCTGGAAAACTCTCTTTCTGACAGCTAAGAGTGTTTCAGAGTTGCAGGCCTTATCCATCTGTCCTCCCTATTTGGTCTTCCACAACGATACAGTTTTCCTCAGAACAAATCCCTCCTTCTTACCAAAAGTCTGTTCTGAAACAAATTTAAACCAATCTATAGAATTGTCTGTGTCCTTTCCTAATTATAGCAACAAGGCAGAATATAAGCTTCACCAATTGGATGTAAATATACAACTGTGTTTTTATTTACATGTTGAAAGAGTTCAGAAAGTCAGATCAATTGTTTATGTCCTATTCAGAAACAAAAAAAAAGGCTGGGCAGTCTCTAAAGTTACTTTGTCCAAATGGCTTACTGAGACTATCAGATATGCTTATCACTCATGATAAAGAACCGCCAGAGAAAGTGAAAGGACATTCAACTAGAGCAGTGTCTACTTCCACTGCCTTTCAGTCCAGACTTCCATTGGATTCAATTTGTGCTGCTGCTGCATGGGCTAATCCTCACACCTTCATCTCTCATTGCAAAGTAGATCTGGTCTCCCAGAACAGGGCAGCCTTTGGTTCCACTGTCCTGAAGAGTTTATTCCCTTGAGCCACCCAAGAGAAAAGGTGCTGGGGACTCTGTCCCAACCAGCAAGAATGAAGGCGAGATGGGACAACATAGCATAAAGAAGTTATGTACTCACTATAATATTCCATGTTTTTTGGTCAGTATCTCGCCTTCATTCTTGCATCACACCCAACCATCCCCCTCCTGGAGGATTTAGAGAAATTTTACAAATTGGCAAATATGGTCTGATTCCCATTTTGCCTTCCTTTTACCTTTATGACCAATATATTTCATATAATTTCTCTTTCTTGGATATTAGACATATCATAGGGAGCTCTCTCCCTCAAACGAGATCTGGGGAATAGCCGCTACGCACCATGAGATAGGTTATAGCCTCGAGCAAGTAGAAGCTCTTGAGCTTTAGTATACTGCCAAGTCAGAGCCGAGTTTGGCTCCGAACCCAACCAGCAAGAATTAAGTTGAGATACTGGACAACAAACATGGAACGTAATTCAGAGTACATAATTTCTTTTTATCCATCATCTACCAATCCCCATGGATGCTGGTTAACTGACAGTTTACTGTAAAAATCCTATTTGTCTCAACTGAATACAGAAAGCTGTCTGTCACTAAATAACTCCCTCGTTTAGACTCTTGCAGTTAACTGCATTATAAGAAGACAGAACTATGTATCTTTACAAATGAGGATGTGCCATCATCTAAATGCATTCTGTAATGGACTGCCATGATATAGTATTCTGAAGAAATTGCTGTAATACTTTGTGTGGTTACAAAGAAATGGTCCTTTATTGCTGGGTGCCACCAGTAGTCTCAAGTAGTCAATATAGATGCCTTGGTTTGCTGTTTGTTTAAAAAAAATGTAAAGTTTATATTTTTTCAATCTGACAAAAAGTAGTATCTCAGTCATATCATTGATGATTTCTTATGAAATACGAACCAAAAATAATAATATTTTCTGTCCTTTTATGCTATAGAAAATAATATTCTGCTTGCTTTGACAGGCACACACATTTTCATATTCTGTTGTCTGCTTCTCTTATGGTAGTAGATACCAATAAATAAATGGTTGCTTTTTACATCATTAGGAGTCCTTGTTGCCCTCTGGCTTTCAGCAGTTTCCAGCATCTCTAATAGTTGCACTGATTAAACTTCAGCACTGTATACAAATTGTACTTGTGCACAGTCCTGGTATTTCATCAGTGCATCAAGCTTCTGTTTTGCTAAATCACTGATTTATAAACCATAGCAAGTGTCATTGTCTGTATGACAAAGCCATACCATGTAGCAATTATCACTGCCTTATTTGACAGCTTTGTAATTCTTTGCATTTATTGTGTTTATTATATTTATGTATTTGCCCTGGGTCATGATTGAAAATCATTTTTGGACCAGTTCATTAAGTACCGTTTTCAAATGTATTGGTATGGTTAACAATAAGTTTGTGAAGTGACGTGTTTGTAGAACTGACTGCCATTGGTGTCATTCACCTTAAAAGCAGGTATATTGTAATTTGCAAAGGAAATTGAAAAAGTAGGAAAAGTGAGCAGTGCAGCAAAGCCACTTGGCTTGGAGTCCCATGTCTTTTGCACATTCATAAAATGAACAGCATCAGAACCACTAGATCCAAGGATTTTACATTTTGCTTATGACATAAATGAGACATGTTGGCAAGACAGCTATGTGTCTCGGAGGATCCCCAGGCTCTGGAACAGGCTCCCCATCCATGTGAAGTAGAGTCTGTTCCTAATCATATTTAAGCGTAACCTTGACGGATGGATGGGAAATCAGAAATTCACTTTAGGTTTGGCCTCCATGTCTCTGATAGACATAGGCAGATAGTAATGACCAAACATATACCTAACCTCTAGATACTTCCTAATATACCCGCTTTAATAAATGCCCATGCTATGTAGGGACTAGTTGGGTTGGATTGCATGGCTAGGCTTATAAAGGCCCTGTTGGTTATTAGCCTAATATGTACCTATGAACAGTTAGCTATATGCAAGTTTTCTAATGCACTGTGTGTCATCACTGCATTATGTAATATGGTATCTGAAGTAGGTAACTTCATTTGATCATCAACCTGTGGGTTTCGGATCCGACAGCTTTCCAAGCTAAGATCCGAGCTCCTCCCCTTACCCATACTACATTGCAATCTCCTTCCAACCCTCAGATCTCGTTTGCCACAGCTTCGCCAAGATGTGATCTCTGAGCTCCAGGCAGGTAGAGTAGAGTTTCCTTACTTCAACTGTTTAAAAGTTAGTTTAGTGTGCGTGTGTAGTGTTTGCCTTCCCCTTTTTTCCTCCCCTCACTTTTTCCGTTCAGAAAAAGTACAAAAAAAAGTGAAATTTGTGTTTTAGTTAGTGTAGGCCTCCCTTTCCCACCTTTGCTGTGTGTGGTGTAATTGTAGGTAGGGCTTTAGTTAGCCTTATTTTTTTGTTGTGGGGATTGAGATGTCGGACCCACAAAAGCAGACTTTCTCCAAATGCACAGAGCGTGGCCATAAGTTGTCCCCGGCCGATGGCCACACTCTGTGCGTCATGTGTTTGAGAGTTCCCCACCTTTTTTCAGGCTGCAAAATATGTGTAGCCTTTAATCCATGGGCCCTGCTGGACCAAGTTAATTTTGGTGGAGCATCTCCCGGCAGACACTATTTTTTCTTCTTCAGCTTCCTCTATGGCCGCGGCTGTGGCCGTATCAGCTTCAGGTCCTCCTCCCCTGTCCAGGACTCACACTCCTGTTTATAAACAGGGTGACAAAGAGGCCAGGAGGGAAAAGCATAGGGAGAGATACAGAGAAAAAGAGAGAGACTAAGATAGGGGTCGTAAGAGGCCAGCAGATCCGTCGATCTTTCAGGTCCTCCTATTAAAGTTGTCACAACCCCAGTCAAGACTTCTAAGCCATCTTCCCCTCAGTGAGGAGGAGGTTCGGGCTGCTTCGAGGTTGTCCACACATCGGCCTTCTAGGCCGGCGTCTGTGGCATCCTCTAGATCTACAAGAATCCTCTCGGAGGCTGACATGGACTGGATGATGAGACTGTTTATACAGACTCAGTTGCAGATGGGAGTGTTGCTGGTTCCCCCTCCCGCCGGAGCGGGAGTTCATCTCTGATGTTTGCCCCAATAGCTCCTTCTCCGATCCATCCCCGGGTTTTAGAGTCCCTGGATCTGAGGAGACTCGGAGTCAGGGGTTCGGCGCCGATGGTTCCCCCAACCTCGACGCCAGCCATGCCCTCGAGTATGTCGGATCCAAGCTCTCTGAGTCGTGATTTGGGCATTGGATCTGAGGGGATGAGTGTGCCATCAGCTCCATTATGGTCGGGGCATACCATTCCTCTGGGTCCTTCTGTTCCGGGTTCGGCTCCGATCCCTTCATCAGATCCGAGGGGCACGGTTACTCATCCTTCTGGTTTTAGAAAAGCCGGTTCCCCTTCGGTCTTCGACGTTGTGGGGAGGGTTCTCTCAGGAGGATCGAGACCCCTCACTCTTTCCTTGGAGTCTGTCCCTGCTCCTTCGCTGCTGACTGTGTCTTTTGTCATTCCTTCCTCTCAGGGACAGCCTGTGTCTGATACGCCCCAGACAGTTCCTCTTGAGGAATATGAAGCTGTTTGTGAGCCCTCCCCAGAGAGCCCCCCCGAGGAGATTCCTCGCAAATGCAAGTGCAAGAGGAGGCACCTGGACCTACCCGAGTCCCTCACAAAGGATACTGACTTGTTGGAAAGGGAAAGCTCTCCCAGATCACCTCCCGAGGATATTTCATTTAGAGACATAATGGAAATCCTCCGCCAGAGGGGAGGTTGGTCCACCCAAAAGCCTTCCTCAGACAAATGGGTATTCCTGGAGGTATTCGACACAGGTCCATCTACCTCTTGGGTGCCCCCCCCCCCGGCTGATCCTCTGGTGAACCTCAGTACCACCAGAGCTTGGAAAGGAGCCGGACAGTGTAGAACCTATACCAAAAAGGCCAGACAAGATTTTGAGCCCTGCTATAGATAAGCCTGCATGGAGTAAGGGTTCCCCAGTTGATGCCGTGGTGGTGGAGACGACCACTAAAAAGGAACTGGCTCAGGAGAGTTCCTCTGGCCATCCTCCAGACAAGGAGTCTAGGACAATGGATCGACTCGGAAAGCGGATATATGCTTCAGCTACCGTTGCCATAAGGGCACTGAACTGCATGGCCCACTTGATCAGACTTCAGCGCGACCTTGTGAAAGAGTACTCTGAGTCTTCCCCGGAGTCCATTTCTGCCGAGGATAAACGTTCATTCTTGGCACGTATGGACACTCTTAAGTGTGTGACTAACACGTCCATTCGCCTACTCTCTCATGCCACTGAGGAAGCCGCTAGGGCGGCCGGGTCTGGCATTGCCATGAGGCATCATGCCTGGCTCCAGCTTTGTGATTTTGTGGAACCTTTCAAGGCGTCCTTTGTGAATACCCCTTTTAACAGTTTGGCCCTGTTCAGGAAGACTGTCCCAAGATACGCTAGTCCAGAGTGAGAAGGTCAAGAAGACGCTGTCGGCCTTCAGGATCCAGTTCTCTAACTCCCAAAGATCCTTTTCCAGGAATCAGCGAGGGCAAAAGAAGATGTGGTTCTGGAAGTCTCAGCATTTCCGGGATACTCCGGACTCCTTTTCCCCTAGAGGCTGATGGGGACAAGGTGGACGCCGGCCCAGAGGCAGAGGGGGACCGAAGAATTTTGGGTCACAGGAGCCATTTTCGGATCAACCTGCGCAGCAGCCATGAGTGGTTGCCCAACTGCTCCACCCTGGTGGCAGTCGTGGGCCGTTTTTCGAAGCACCTAGCTCAATGGGAGCCCATAACGTCAGACCTCTGGGTGCTTCGGATAATATCCAGAGGTTACTCCAGGTTCTTTTTGGTGCCAAAAAAGACGGGGACTTGAGGCCAATTCTCGACCTACCCACGTTGAACCTGTCTGTTGCCAAGGAGAAGTTCCGGATGGTCACCTTGCATCCATCCTGCCATTCTTGCAGGAGGAAGACTGGATGTGCTCTGTAGACCTCAAGGATGCATACTACAGGGTCATGATGGACAGATGATCCAGGAGATTTCTCCTCTTTCAGCATGGAGCCAATCACTACCAGTTCAGGGTCTTACCCTTTGGTCTCACCACAGACCCCCAGGGTGTTTACCAAGGTCATGGCATTGTAGCGGCCCACCTGAGACTTCAGGGCATTCAGGTTTTCCGTACCTGGACAATTGGCTCTTCTCCGCCCCCTCCAGGCATCTACTTGTTCAAGCCAGAAATTCTTTCCTTCAGCTGTCAAATTTTCTGGGTATAACAATAAACATTGCAAAGTCCTCTCTCCAGCCCGTTCAGAATCTGGATTTCATAGGGGAAAGAATAGATTTTCTCCAGGCCAAGGTATTTTTGACTCCAGACAGACTTCAAAACCTGACCCTTCATGTATTGGCACTTCTTCAGACATCTTCACCTCCAGCAGAACTAGTTCTGAGGGCCTTAGGGTCTATGGCAGCAGCTATAAATTTGGTTCCTTGTGCACGTCTATGCAGTGGATGTTACAAGTTCAGTGGTCTGTGTTATACCAGCCCTTAAGTTACCCGATTCCTCTAAGCAATGTGTGCAAGACTTCCCTCATCTGGTGGGTTCGATCCCAGGATCTTCGAGAAGGACACCCCTTTATTGCGACCCCGCCCCAAGCCACGATGACCACGGATGCCTCCCATCTAGGGTGGGTGGGGCACTGCTCAGGCAGGACTGTCCAAGACACGTGGTCCCCTAATGAGACCGTTCTGCATATCAGTGTTCTAGAGATGAGGGCGGTCCTTCTGGCGTTGCAGGCCCTTCATGCTTCTCTTCCTCTGGGAACAATTCAGTCAGACAGCATCTCATTGGTCTGGTATATCAACAAACAGGGGGAACCAGGTCCTACCCGCTTTGCCGGGTGGCCATGAGAATGTGGGAATGGGCAATCTCCACCAACCGTTTTCTGATAGCAACTCACATTCCGGGTTGGTCCAATATTTTGGCGGACAAACTGAGCAGGACTATCCTTTTGTCCTACAAGTGGTTTCTGAACCCTTGTGTAGTGGAACAGATCTTCCTCAAGTGGGGGTCATCCTTGCTGTGATCTCTTTGCATCGCCGTCGAATGCGAAGTGCAGTGAGTTTTTTGCTCTGATTCCCCCTCGGGGGAAGCCCCCAGAGACACTTGTCCATGCTTGACCACTTGGTCTTCTTTATGCGTATCCCCCCGCTACCTCTTATGACAAAAATCTTGCAGAAAGCTCATTGGTTGGGGAGCAGGATTATCCTCATAGCCCCATTTTGACCTCGTCAAGTTTGGTTCCCTTACCTACGGTCTCCTCTAGTAACTCTGCCCTGGATATTAGATCCCATTCTGGATCTCATTTGTTATCCCTCCAGAATTCCTCCTCCAAATATGGACAGTCTCAAGCTTACTGCTTGGTTGGCCCAGTTCCACTAATTGCCCGGACTCCCGGACTCTCTTCTCCTGTTAAGTCCATTCTGGTGGCAGCACACAAGTCCTCCACCCGAAAGGTGTACCGCAGTAAATGGAAGCGTTTTTCCATCTGGGCTTCGCAGAGAGATTTAGATCCGTTTACCAACCCATTTCCAGCAGTATTAGAATTTCTGTATCAGATTTTCCAGCAGGGGGCCAGCTCTTCCACTGTTAAGGTCCAGCTGGCGTCTGTATCCCACTTTCATGTAGGAGAAAATTTAGGTTCACTAGCTGCTTCTAGGATTTGTAAGAGTTTCATCAAAGGCACTTTTTTGCTGAGACCTCCGATTAAGCATCCTTCCCCTCCGTGGGATTTGACCTTGGTTCTTCAAGCCTTAGTTGTGCCTCCGTTCGAACCCTCAGCATCATTTGATTTAACATTTTTGTCATGGAAGACTGCCTTCCTGGTGGCTATCACCTCAGTTAAGAGGGTATCCGAACTTCAAGCCTTGTGCATAAAACCCTCATACTTAATTTTTCGTAAGGACAGTGTTTCTTTAAGGACAAATCCTTCTTTCCTCCCTACAGTTGCTTCAGAGTCAAATATCAATCAGTCTATTAATCTACCAGTATTTTTCCCTAATTTTCAAAACAAAGGGGAATACAAACTTCATTTGCTGGATGTAAACAGACAATTTCATTTTTGTTTACATATGACTAAACCCTTTCGTAAGTATGATCAGTTATTTGTTTCCTTTGCCACGCCCTTTTTGGGGAAACCAGTTTCAAAGGTGCAAGTGTACAAGGATCATGGATTACCAGAACCAGACAGGGTTCATGCTCATTCTACTCGTTCTATGGCTACTTCAGCTGCTTTCTGGTCCAGAGTTTCTCTGGATGACATTTGTTCAGTGGCTATGTGGGCTTCCTGTCACACTTTTGTTACTCCTTATAAGTTGGGCATGTTATCTAGAGGAAGGGCTTCTTTTGTGCTCTGGAATATCCTTCCATAAGCACCTCCCAAGGTCTTTTGGTAGCTGGTTGATGATCAAATGAAGTTAACTTCATTTGTCATCAACGTTCTCTCCCTTCTTCCCCCTGACCTTAGTGGTTTGCGATAGTCCTTGGACTCACTCACTGGGTATTGTAAGTTTAGTCTGTGTGATCAGGTCAGGTTATTTCTCTTGGGTTGATGTGTTGTGGGTGGCAAACTCTATCTGAGGGTTGGAAGGAAGTTGCAGTGTAATATGGGTAAGGGGAGGGGTTTGGAGCTTGAATTTTGGCTTGGAAAGCTGCTGGCTTGGATCCATGTCTGATCCGATACCCACAGGTTGATGACAAATGAAGTCTAACTACTCAGATGGAACGTTATGGTGAGTACATAACTTTTTTTCTTTGAATATATTGGCACACTTTTCCTGTTAGCTTTTTTTTTTTTTTAACACAGATACGGTCTATTGAAGGTCAGTATGGTACAATACAGACATACATAACTCCCAGACTTCAGCCTAAAACCTGCCAAGTTCGTCAGTACCAGATCAAGCCTCTGTCGTTACACCTGAGGACTCATGTGATTGATCGTGACAGGTCAGCAAAACTACCAAATACCTGGAGATTGTTGTACTGATGTTACACTTGAAAACTGTATAATAGTTAATTCTGTGGAAAAATATGCATTTTTATGGTCATTCTCTTTTGTCTCATTAAGTGGTCCTGTTTAATTTCCCATAAGAAAAAAACAGTCATTCCAAGAATCTAGTAAAGCTCACTTTTTTACATAATACCAACTACTGATGCATACAGCCTTATGAAAACTTGTCTAGCTTTCTTTTCATAAAATATATAGTCCATTGGAAGATGTCACAGTTGCATTTAACATTGATCATAGTCTGCACACCTATCAGGGCTAGCCACTTAACAGTGTAAAAAATTGGATCTAGGTGATTCAGTCGCATTGATTAATGTCACCACATGGGCATGGGTATTTGCCAGTGATAAATGGGTTGAGGACCCAGCCTACTCCAGGGACCCATGCTAACAGTGGAGGGGTGTATGTGCCCATGTTGACCAGTATGTGCCTGCCATAAAGCCCAACACCCCTGGGTCAATAAGCTATTGGCCAGTTGCCTAACTTGGGTTACCTGGGATAGTTCTGAGTGAAACCTGGAAGTAGAACCAATCAGCCTGCCAAACATGAACTAAGAATTCTACACTCAGTATGGATTCCCTGACAGGACACAGCTTGGTAGTGGATGACATGATGGTTAGGAAAAAGTTGGACATCCTATGCATCCAGGAGACAACATGCCAGTTGGCTTGTGGTCCAGAGTCTACTACACAGGAGGAGGAGGAACTAGATATGGTGTGGGAATTGTGTGAGGGAGAGGCTTCAGAAGGCAGTGAGGGTTGTCAACAGAATTAATGACAGACTCAATGGCAATCAAAGTACAGTGTAAGGATAGAGCACTATTCATAATTTCAGCCTGTGCCTCACATCAGAGTTGTGATAGTGAAGAAAAGACTGCATTCAGACAGCAGTTGCAGGACCTACTAAATAAAGCAGGACAACGTGAACTGATGTTGATAATGGGTGACCTGAATGCACATATGAGGACAGACAGAACAGAATATGAGGACTGCCTTGTAACTCGAATAAAGAAGGGGAGAGTGTTCTAGATTTCTGTCTGGCAAATGGCTTGTTAGTGGTCAATACATGGTTCATTTAGAGAGGCAGTCACAAGATCACATTCAGGAGTGTCCAACATGTAACTCAGGTAGACTTCCTCTTAGTAAGGAAACAGAACTGGAGTAGAACCAGTGACTGCAAAGTCATGCCCAGTGAAACAGTTGTCCCACAGTATAAACCACTGTTTGCCACAGTCAGCTGAATGCAGTGATCAGAGAAGGCTTCTAAGGTCAACAGAGACTAGGCTAAAGACTTGGAAGTTTCTGGAGAGAAAGCACAACAGTTCAAGAAATTACTCAGGGCTGTAACACCTCAGAAAGAAGAGAAAATAGGGAGAGTTGAAGAAGAAGAAGAACAATGGCAGTGCCTCAGAATGTGTGAGTACTGTAGAACAGGTATGTGGCTGTGCCAGGTATGAAAATAGAGTACATAAGGAAAGCTGGTGGTAGAATGCAGAAGTTCAGGATGGCAACAAAAGAAAGCGTGCAGGAGAAAGTGGGAGATAGAACATCCAGACCAAGCTAAGGAGGAATACTGGTTAGCTAACAAAGAGGCTAAGAGAGGAGTTGCATTAGGAAAAAAACAAGGGATCAGAGTCACTCTACAAACATCTGGGAAGTGTCTCAGTAGATAGCACAACGAAACTATATCAGCTTAGAAGATAAACATAGAATGATAAAGAATATTGTCAGACACGCTTCATATAGGATGCCAGCAACAACATACTCACCATCCCACAGGAAATCAAAGGCAGATGGAAGGAATACTTTCAGCAGCTTCTTAATGAAGAAAACCTCATGGAAGCTTTACTGCCTCAGATACAGCCTAAGATGAAAGAAGAGGAGAAGCCTACCCTAGAAGAAGTAAGAACAGCACTATGGAAAAATGAAGTCAGGGACAGCAGCAGGCTCAGATGAGGTCACAGCAGATGTGATCAAGATGTTGGGTGAGATAAGATAGAAGAGGCTCCTGGGGGTACTCATACCAGTATGGAGAGAAAGGCATTTCCCAGATGACTGGAGAATAAGCATAATAGTACGAGTATGCCAAAACAAAGGGGACATCCATAACTGTGGCCATTACAGAGGTGTCATACTCCTGTCACAGTGTATGAAAGTTCTGCAGAGGGTGACTGATAAATGAATATTCAGAGTAGTAGAAAGTAAGATGGACGATGAGCAGTTTGGATGCAGATCAGGATGCAGCACAACCTACAGTGAGACAGATAGTTGAAAAGAAGTTAGAGATGAGGAAAGAGTCCAACTGAGCATTCCTAGACTTGGAGAAAGCATAATACAAGGTCGTAAGAAAGCTGATTTGGGTAGTCCTGCAGTAGTTCAAAGCCCCAGAAGCATTGGTAGAATTAGTTCAGGCTGTGTGTAAGGACCCACTGACTCAAGTATTAATAATGTTCAGTCTCACAGAGAGGTTCCCAGTGGGAGTGGGTGTGCATTAGGGTTCAGGTCTGAACTCACTGTTGTTCATATTAGTGATGGACTACACCAGAAAATTGGTTGGAGGGGATAGATCAACCACGCTGCTGTATGCAGATATCTGAACAAGGGCTTCAATAAAGGATAGGAGTATGGAATGCAAGACATGAAGGCATATGGTGGGTTGAAACCGAGTACAGGTTAAGACAGTTGTAAAGGCAGAAAATTGATATAGTAGGAAAAATAGTGGAACAGGCTAGCAGCTTCTGTTATCTGGGAGGAGTGATCCAAGGAGAAGGGAAGTCTGAATGAGGAGGTAAAAGTTAGAATCAGAGGGCTGCAGCCAACTGGCACAGAGTGACAAGTGTAGGGTATGACAGACAAATTCCAAAGAAGCTGAAAAGTAAGGTGTAGAAAGCAGTGGTGTGGCCAGTACTACTGTATGGTGCAGAAATCTGGGCAGTAAAGGCAGAACAGTTGAGGAAGCCAGCTGGAGATGAAGTGTTTGAGATAAGTGGTAGGATGCAGACTGCGGGACAGATGAAGAAATGAAGACATCAGAGCAGAAGCCAGAATGTCTCCAATTGCAGAGAAGGTCAAAGAGAACAGATTACGGTGGTTTGGGTACATGTGCAGAAAAGCAGAAGACAATCTGGTGAAGAAGATTTGGAACAGACAAGAAAAAGGTAAGAGGAAACAAGTTCGTCCAACAAAGAGATGGATGAATTGTGTGACAGAAGACCTGCGACAGTCAGACATGACTGTCGAAGGTAGGAGAATGGCATTGAATCACGAGATGGTGATAGTTTAGACAACAACCTGACCCCAAGTATAAAATGGGGAAAAAGGGATTGATGATGGTGGTGATGATTTTAACATGTTTATGCTGGCTTGTGAAAAAAGTGTTACCTAAATTAAATGTAAATTCCTGACTATAGGCACTCTGTATTAAATTATAAAACAAAAAGATAAAGACAAAAAAGTGATAGCTGCTATTAAAATTCTATTTTATGCTCCCGTCTACATGTTCTTCGATTCAGATACAGCCTATAGATGACTTCAAATTTGTTTTCTCTAAGTCACAAATTGCCATGATCCATGGAGGAAGAGTGGTAGATGCATTGCAATATGAAGACATACATTCAGCTCACCAAGCTGCCATATGGCAACAGCCTTCATTGCAAATGCACAGAAGCATGCACTGGGGGAGGCATAGTAGCTCCAACAGTCATGTGGGTTACACATCCCCATGACATTAGAGAGCATGATCTAATGCAGCTTCATAACCCTTCGCAGGCTTCTCATGACTCTGTGCTTCCTCTGGCATTCATCTTTTAGTTGTAGGGGGCAATGTCACCTGACATTTAATTCCTGTCTAATGTTCACCTATAGCCTTTTATGTATGATGAGTACAGGCCACCTTCTGCTGTAGCTTGGTGCAGTAGAGTGTCTTCTCCTTAATTCTCTTCAAAGAGGGAGACTCTGATGACCCTATTATCCCTGTTTCTGAGACTCTGCCTCTCTGTAGCCCTCCCACGATGGCCACTCTTTGGAGAAAGACTCGTGTTCATGCGATACTGACCTGCAACACCTCTATTTTCCCAGAAAGAAAGGCTAAGTCAGTATTTCGGGAAGATGAAGATGGGAACCCTGAGTTATACAACACCTTTTCTGAATGATGCCATTTGTAAGGCTAGGAACTATTCATACTGTGTTTCTGGTCTTCTTAAGAAAAATCAATGCCCTCTTCAAACTCCTGATGGAATGAGTGATATTCTGGCTAAACGTACCACAGTACATTCCTCTGTAATCACTTTGATCCTAAAAATGCTTTCAGAGACCAGAGCACCATTCTTTTTTGCTGCTAGATAAAAGCTCCCAAGCTTTGGAAAGGTGGAAAAGAAGACGGTCTCTGTCATATAGGGCCTTGGAACCTTAAATGTCTGTCTCAGCTGCTGAAGTCTTGTACTCCATTTTGGACCCGGATCTTGAAAAGTTGGGTATAGCAGCTTTTTTCTGGAGGAAAGAAGTCTCTGAAAACGTCCCTTATGTCTTTCTCTGTGATCATAGATGTATCTTAGTGTAGTTTTGAGTGTACTGACACTTTGGATAAGGCAGCAGGCACAAGGATGCCTTCACAGGATAGGGCTGTTCTGTTTTGAGGATGAGCTGAGGCAGACTATTCTAGAGGCTTCTTTCTGAGATGAGATTCTGTTTTTGAAGGCTGTTTCAGAACTAGTGGAGGGCTTATCAAAAAGTAAATGAGCAGTGACCATCATGGTTGGTCCTTTTGGTGGCCCCCAATCTCAGTTTCCTTTTTTTTTCTTCTTTTAGATTAACTCATTTTATCAAGAAGGAAAAAAACTCATATGTTGAGAAGAGTAGTCAACTGCTAGACGTTCTATTCTCCATCAGTGATGCCTCCCAAGGTTGAGCTACACAGATGTAGATGCTAACATAATAGTCCTGAGTACCTCCAGAGATGCCTGCGGAAGGCTATTTCTGTGAGTTTGCCTTAGCTTGAATAATCAACTAAAAACTATGGTGTTCTGGATATGGTTTCAGACAACAATATCTTAATGTCATTATGCCTTTCCCTAAAAGAGTTCCATTAAAACAGCAGGTAGTCTCTGCAGAGTTCTTGAATCAAGCCCAGAATGTGGCTGTCAGAGAGGTTGTAGAGCCTATTAGCTCTCCTGAAAGGCAGAGATTTCTAGTCCTCCCTGTTCTTCATTTCTTTGTTAATAGGCGGATTCTGTCAGTCTTGAATTTTGCCGTCTTAGGTGAGCACATCCAGAGGGGGTTATGCCTTTTCTGTTGCAAGGTTGTAGAACGTTGTTACTGAGCATGCTAGATGCTTTTTGTTAAACGCTGTCTGTCTTTTTATTTCTTAGAGTTACTTGTCAGCTTCACTTCCAGTATATTGTTGCAGTGTGAAATGCCTCCTGCATCCACAGTGTTTAAGAAGGCACTTGTTCTCACAGAAGATGTTTTGTGTTCCTCTACCTGGATGACTATATGTTGACCCTGTCAATGGACTCCTTGATAGTAGCCATTGCTCAGGTTCTTCTATGGAAGCAAAACCTAGGGTTAACCAAAAACTGGAAGAAATTCTGTCTTCATCCACTTCAGAGGATTTACTTCAGAAGAGCAGCATTTTATACCCTCTGTTTTGGACATTCCTGATCACAGAGAGAGAGAGAGAGAGAGACCAGGAATCTGTAATATGGTACGTTGTGTGAGACTGCAAGGGTGGGAGGAAGGCCAGATATTTCTACACATCCTGGGCATAGTAGCAGTGACCATCTTCCCTTTACTGTTTGTACGCATGTGGATAAAGATGCTTTAGTGGACAGCAAGTTTTTCAGATGCTGCAGTTTCATCTCTCCTTCACAGACTTTCTATTTGCATCTTTTAGCATAACCTAATAATTAATGTTGGCAACTGAGAAAAACTTGAATATCTCTTGCTTGGTAAAAATGTGAGTCAAAGGCCTAACCCTGTCTTTTTGATATTGCAGTAGAACTGTGAAAAGAAGAATGACTTAATCATTTTCTTTTGATGTGTGCATCTCACACAGTTGTTGCCAAATGAGAGAATGTTGTCTTCCCCAGGTTCTACTGGTTTAGTAGACCACAAGGGAGCTGCTGGATACATGCTCCCTCTTCTTTGGTAGAGAGGATTTCTGTAGTAAGAATCTTTGTGTGCAACATCTTTGTATCATGTATAGGAAGGGCTAAAATGTGAAATTGCATTGCGTGCAAAGAAGCAAGTTAAAATAAGCTGTTTTTCTTGTAAAGAATTTTCTGACCAAAGAGGAATGCACAGATGTTACCTTGGTCCAGGCACAAGCTTATCTTGTGACTGACCTCTGACCATCTAAGGCTCCAGTATGTGAATTTATAGCCTTGACTGAAATTTCTTGTTTAGTAACCAGCTACTGTGTATGTGCAGAGAAGGGTATAAAAACCCATGTGAAGTGTGCAGAAATTAGACTGCTGACATACCATGTACTTTGTAGAATGTCTCCATGCATGTAAAATAAACTTTTTTGCTTATTTTTATCTGCGTGATTCTTCCAGTATATGTTAAGAGTATTAAAATCTTTTGACATTTCTGGCGCCCAAGAACGTGGGGCCACCTCTCCACGGTATGAATCGCATAAGAGAGACTGAAAAACCTGTACAGGAGGGGAGAACGAATCTTGGGCTCCCTTGAACGGAAAGACCTCCGACAAAGAAGTCGTAAGTAGAGGCCAGTCACTCTTAGATTCGATCCGTGGGAAGGTGACGAACGGGGCGGAAGATCCGCAGTAAGGTAAGCTCTTACATTTATAAAAGTACTTTTTTTTAAGGGACTAGTCATAAAGGAATTTCTTTTGTTTAAATTTTACAAAAGACCGGTAGAGATCTCAGGAAAAGGAAACAGTTTTTCTTTTAAATAAGAAAAATGGGAATAGGAAGCAGTTGTTGCGCTAGTAAGGGCTGCTTAAATAAAAGGACTGAAGATGAGGAATATATACTTAAATTACATCCAAAAAAAAAAAAAACTTAAAATACATAAAAAATGAAAGACAAATTATGGATTTAGTGGTAACTTAAATAGATCAGAATGTCAAAATTTGGTGAGAGATCTGCGTAGGGACGCAGGAGGCAAAGTTAAAAATCAAGTAAAGGTGGGATTCCCTCAAGCACAGAAATGGTTAAAAGAAGCTAATAAGAGGCATAGGGAACAATTTTCGAATAAGGAAAGTGATGGCTCGAGTGCAAAAGGTGCATTTTTTGTCCATAAAGAAGATGACGAGATATCTGTTGTCGGTCGTAAGCCGACAGCCCCACCCTTGTATCCAGAAGTCCCTAAAGAAATGGTCGGTCCACCCCAGTATCAGGAAAAAGAAGCAGAAAATCAAGAAAAGGTGTCCTCCGTAGTTTTACAGGAGGCAGAGAAGCAGGGAAAAATACCCTCCGTAGTTTTACAAAAAACACGCAGAGGAGACTCTGGAACTACGTAACCGTAGTATAGACAAATCAGAGTAAAAACAAAAAGAAGCTAAAGTACATACCCTGTCCACAGACTCACATCCCCTTACATGCAGAAAAATATCTTGAGGAAAAAGAAAAGAAAACAGGCTCAAACCTTTACGGTGAGCGCCGATGGAACACTTATGTTAATATAAGCTCCGTCCAACAGAGGTAGAGAAAGGGGACGGGGTAGAGGGAGAGGGAATGTAGGACATTTTGAAGATTTTGAAGGCAGACAAAAGAGGGGGGAATGTTTTAAATGCAGTAAGAAGGGGCATTTCGCAAGAGATTGCCGGAATCCTGGGAAATCCGCTGCTGCTCCAGATCATAGTTCAGCATGACTATCTGATGGCAGCACGGATGAACTGGACCCAGGTGCTGAGGTCGACTGGCAAGAGTCAGTAACACAGAATGAGGATGATTTTGAGGATGTGAATAAAGAAGGTAAAAGGGAATGTGCAGGATGGGAACATGAGATAACTGATTTTTCAGAAAAAGGTGAATATCAGGTTGTTAGCCTGACAGCTCTAGCTACGACTATGCAGTTAGAAGTGCAACCGGTAATCATATTACAGGTTGAAGGGAGGGACGTAGAATTTCTATGTGACTCAGGGGTTTCTAGGACCTTTTTGAAACACACTGCGGTGCCGTCCAGTGTGACTACTGATGACTATGTATTAGTCAAAGCGGCCGACGGCCGCATTTATAAGGAACCTTTGTCTAAACCTTTATGGTTTACGGACCCTGAAACTAATCAAACTATTAGATTTCGGGTGATTGTCTCTCGGATTTGCCCTGTTAACTTATTAGGAAGGGATTTGATGCATGTTTTTAGAATAGCAGCAGTACCAACTGCATCAGGAATCTTGACTAAGCGTATGGAAATTCAGGGTGAGATGTTGCAGGTAGGGCAAGGGGATTTACATTACTGGTATAGTAATGATCTTATTGAAACAGGACCACAAAGCGTGGCCAATGAGTTAACTAACCTAGCTTTGAGCAAATATAGTACGGCTATTCAGTTACCAGAGGCTGCCAAACAACTACACTGTACAGTGTATTACAGGGAAAATGTGGGACCTGATCCCAAGTATGAGGAACAATTTTTTAAACACAAGGTGACCAAGATCCTATTACAAAATCTTTATTGGGACAGGGCAGGGAACTCCGCAGTTACTTGTAGTCTCACAAGAGACATGCAACAGCTTTTTCAAAATGCCTCAATCCCACATGTATCTGTGACTAGGGAAGAACAAACGGCATGGTATATAGTTGGGAAAAAGGTTACCGATTGGTCAAAGATGACACCGGAACAGCTGGCAGGTAAGGGGGTTCAGGTACAGAAGTTAAATTGGTTGACCCAGGTCAGACCAACGGTACATCTTCGAGAAGATCGGTTAACACCGACAGGAGGCATGCCATCCTGACTATGCTTTCTGACCCCACAAGAAGAATTGAAACTACAGTCAGTACCAAAATCCTTATGGTCCCTAGGACAGCACGACATTAGGCTAATGAAAACAGCAGGACAGGTTAAAATAACTCCAAAATCTGATTTTAGACCTCATAAGAGTCAGTATTACACTTAAAGTAAATAATTGTTATTTTATCTGTGGTAGAAAAGCATACAAATGGTTACCGAGAAATTGGTCAGGCAGTTGCTTTTTGGGTTATTTAGCACCAGCTATAAGACATACATTTTCTCTTCCCCAAGGTAAAATACGAAATGTACGTGCTGTTAATAAACCTGTTAATCCCGTAGGTAACATTGATGCATCCTGGATCTATCAACACAATTTGGCCCATAGTAGCAGCAAGGGGCTATCGCACATGGACTTGGGCGATGATGTTATTTCCTGGGCTGGTATTTTTCCAGCGTATGGGACAGTAAAATCCATTTGGGAGCTCAGAAAACTGTCAAAACTGTTAAAAACACTGAGCAATGCAACTTTTTCTGCGCTAGAATTGGTGACGGATGAGGTAACTGCAATAAGGACTGTAGTGTTGCAGAATCGTATGGCGCTCGACTTCACCCTAGCGGCGAAAGGAGGTACTTGCGAGTGTTGTCCGTTCATTCCAGACAACAAATATGACATTAACAGCCATCTGGAGATCCTACAACAAGTTTCTGAACTTACAAAACCAGGACAGAATCCATTAACTGACTTTTTCCAAAATTGGTTTGGAAATTGGGGAACAGTACTTATGAATGTCTTAATTGCTATATGTGTTGGTGCCATTATATTCCTACTGTTGGGTTGTTGTTGCATTCCTTGCATCCGAATGATAATATCAAGTGTATTGTCTGCCAATGCAACTAAAGCTTATTATCTTGAATATACAGAACACGAGTCATGTAAAAAACTGTATAAATAAAATGTATTACTTATGATACAAAGAGTTGTAAGGGGGGAAATGTAGTAAGAATCTTTGTGTTCAACATCTTTGTATCATGTATAGGAAGGGTTAAAATGTGAAATTGCATTGCGTGCAAAGAAGCAAGTTAAAATAAGCTGTTTTTCTTGTAAAGAATTTGCTGACCAAAGAGGAATACACAGGTGTTACCTTGGTCCAGGCACAAGCTTATCTTGTGACTGACCTCTGACCATCTAAGGCTCCAGTATGTGAATTTATAGCCTTGACTGAAATTCCTTGTTTAGTAACCAGCTACTGTGTACGTGCAGAGAAGGGTATAAACACCCATGTGAAGTGTGCAGAAATTAGACTGCTGACATACCATGTACTTTGTAGCATGTCTCCATGCATGTAAAATAAACCTTTTTGCTTATTTTTATCTGCGTGATTCTTCCAGTATATGTTAAGAGTATTAAAATCTTTTGACAATTTCCATATGCATTTCCTCATTTCCTGATACTATGCTTCCTAGCAGAGATTAGAGATGAAAGACCAAGAGTCTGTCTCATCAATCCTCCATGGCCAAGAAGGACTTGTTTTCAGGCTGCTGGAAGTTTAGCAACTTATCTATGTACAAACCAGGAAAGTCTCTCTGTTTTTTGCTTACAGACAATTCCATCTCCAGATGTGGATGTGTTTTTAGATTCTTTATTCCCACTGGACCTCTTTACGAAAGTTTCAAATGACTGAAATGCTAGAAGCTTTCCTGTCATCAGACATGCTATGCCAAGTGGAAGATGCTTTCCATCTGGGAAAAGAGGTGAAGGACTTTTATATTACCTCACTTGGTCATTCTGTTAGTGATTCTCACCTACCTTTAGCACCTTTCTAAAAAGATTGCAGTTACTCCACAATCAAGATGCACGTATTCCTGGTTTTGGTATGTCACAACGTTGCAGAAGTCGGGACTGTGGGCAAATACTAACCTGTTTTTAGAAAAGCATTCTTCAGCTCCAACCACATTTGAAGAACACTTTTCCTCCTTGGGATTCAAGCATCATAAATGGCAATCTTGCTCAACATTTGACCTACTTGCTTTAGCAGAACTGAAGTTTGTCTTTTGGAAGAAAATGTTCTTTATGACGATTATCCCTTCCTGTAGAACTTCAGAGCTGCAAATCCATATTTTTAGAAAACCCTGTTTGATCTTTTATAAGAATCAGGTATTCCTCAGGACTAGTACATTTTTCTTTCTGGAAATAATCTCAGTGCTGACATTATTCCAGTCCACGCATCTCCCTATTATTTTCCTTTGGGCAAAGTCCATAGAAGAAAGAGACATCCATACCTTTTATGTGTATAGTCAAGTCTGTTTCAACCGAGAAAAGTGCACTGAACTCAGCGGCACCAACCAATTGTTTGTATTCTTTGCTGTGAATAATTCAAGTTTTTGTTTCAGTGGGAACGTAATGATTTTCCAGTATCTTTGAAGAAATGTTTGCTACAACTGGAGTTTCCTCAACTCACTCCTGTTGCTCCTGTATTTCCAGCATTAGATGTTTTTATTACAGTCTGTAAGGTGTCTGACAGCTAGCCTGCAGCCCCTAAGAAGGCAGATCGATTGTATAAAGTTCCTTAGTCTTTCAAATTTTTATTTTCTAATCCCTGATCTGATCCTGCAGTCATTTATTTAGCAAATCCTGCTGTTGCTAAACATTTGGTAAATGCTAATACCTCCCTTTCTGATAAGGATAGGAGCCCTTGGTACATTTTTTTCTGCCACACTTACTTTTAAAATTCTTAATTGGCAAGCTCACATTAAATGTTTTTGCTTGCCTCTTTTGAGAATCTGAGGAACATTATAGCTAATTTGCCCTCATCTGAAGAAAAATCTTACATGAATTTATTTATTGCTTCTATGTCTCAAGTCACCAAACACTTTTTGAAGCGTGCTTACAATACAGCTCATGCCTCTTCCAGAGCTGGTGCGACTGGAACTGTTATGAGAATATTCATATGACTATATCTTCAAATTTTGTGTGTGGATGTTAAAGCTGACATTTTACATTCTGCTTTAGATATGGAGGTTGGTTTTGGACCATCGGCTGCCGAGGTTCTAAAAAAGTGTGGTAAGAGAGGGAAACTGATTGTTCAGCCTTCTTTCTCCAAGTTTGTTAAAGGTTTAACACATACCTCAGTACCTTTTTATAAAATGCAGAATAAGCAAACCCAACAAACTTCTAGCAAGCAGACATTCAAAAAAATGGCAAGAAGGCTCTAAAAAGAAATGAAAAGCCTCCCAGAAACAAGAACTCCGACTGTCTGTAGATGGTAACCCCTCCTTCCATCCACCCCCAGCAAGTCTTTAAATCTCCCCCAAAATCTGTCTGTCCATTTCTAGTCTTTGGCAACAAACACATAATCTCAGACAAATGGGTTCAGAGATTGATACTTCAGGGGTACAGATGGCTGTGGGAGTCCCTACCTTTTTTTCAGGGGATTCCTCCTCATCCTCCAGATATAATTTCTTTTTTCCCTCCTGTCATTCAGTATCTACTGACTCAGGAGGTAATATAACCTATCTCTCTTTCTATTCATGAATGTTTCTAGTACCAAAGAAAAAAGCATCGTGGAGATCGTATCTGCTCACAACCTCTTACCACTGATTCCCCCTTTCATTTTTTAAGTAACTCTAAACAGAAAGGATTATTAATATTAATATCACATTCACATTGCCTCAGATTTCAAACATTTCTTGAGTTTTTGTCTGGATTACACTTTCAGTTCTTTGCATTACCTTTTAGGTTATCCACTGCTCCAAGGGTGCTCACAATCTTCTTCTTCTTATTTCGGCTGCTCCCGTCAGGGGTCACCACAGCAGATCAACTGTTTCCATTTCTTCCTGTCCTCTGCATCTTGCTCTGTCACACCAACCACCTGCATGTCCTCTCTCACCACATCCATAAACCTTATCTTAGGACTTCCTCCTTTTCTGTTACCTGGCAGCTTTATCCTTAGCATCTTTTTCCCAATATACTCTGCATCCCTCCTCAGCACATGTCCAAACCAACATAATCTTGCCTCTTTGGCTTTATCTGCAAACCTTCCAACCTGGGCTGACCCTCTAATATACTTATTCCTAATCCTGTCCATCCTCGTCACACCCAGTGCAAATCTTATCATCTTCAACTCTGCCACGTCAAGCTCTGACTCCTGCCTTTTTGTCAGTGCCACCGTCTCCAACCCATATAACATAGCTGGTCTCACTACCCTCTTGTAGACCTTCCCTTTCACTCTTACTGGTACTAATCTGTCACAAATCACTCTTGACACTCTTCTCCACCCACTCCATCCTGCCTGTACTCTATTCTTCACCTCTCTTCTACACTCACCATTACTCTGAAGTGTTGATCCCAAGTATTTAAACTCATCCACCTTCACCACCTCTACTCCCTGCATCCTCATGATTCCTTTATCCTCCCTCTCATTCACACACACATATATTCTGCTTAGTCCTGCTGACCTTCATTCCTCTTCTCTCTAGAGTATATCTCCACCTCTCCAGGGTCTCCTCCACCTGTTCCCTACTCTCACTACAGATCACAATGTCATCTGCAAATATCATAGTCCACGGGGACTCCTGTCTGATCTCGTCTGTCAACCTGTCCATCACCATTACAAATAAGAAAGGGCTCAGAACTGAACCAAGGGTGCTCACAATGTGCAAGGGATTTACATTCTTCCTTATTTAGACAACTTGCTTATCTTTGTAAAATTGTCAGGAATCCCTTATTTGGATAAGAGACCTTCTTCAAAGACTGGGGTTTCAAGAGAACATTCAAAAATCTTGTTTGACTCCTCTTCCTCACAGGATTGTTTTCCTGGAGGTTATTCTAGATACCTCATTTCAAAGATTTTTTTCCACAGCAAGAAGTAGATCAAAGAATTCAGCAAGATAGTTTTTCAGTGATCCTCATGATTGCTTTAGCTAGACTCCATGTGAGAAAGATTCAATAACATCTAAAATCTAAATAGTCCCATTATCAATATCCTTTGACTTTCCAGATTCTGATTTTGTTTTTGTAAAAAAGGAACTGCTTTGATAGAGAAATCGGTTTATGTGAATTCAGGTCTCCCATTCTCCCTTCCAGCTCCAGCACAGTTTGTAACTACAGACACCTCATAATTTGCTTGGGGTGTGGTGTCTATGGGAGTAAACATACATGAACTTTAGAACAAAAAGGGCAGACAAAAACACCTAAACATAAAGGAGACATTGGCAGTAATAAATGCTGTCAATCATCTATAGTCCCCTGGGCCATTGTAAGTGATTACAGACAACACAGTGATGTACATAAAAAGGCAGAGGGGGATCCAGATACTCTCTGTGCAATCTAGCCATGGTAGCTTGGAATATGGCTTTTCAGCACAGTCTCACTCTGCAGCCATCTTACTTTCCATCAGAGCAAAATATTTTGACAGGCAAGCTGAGCAGTACCAGGACAGACCCTCACAAATGGAAAATGAATTGGGGGTCTTCCGAGATTTGATCCAATTGTGGTAACACCTCAGGTCTTTTTGTCTCCATTCACAACAAGCAGCTGCCAAAATTCTGCAGCATGATACATGCAAAAATACATGGAAAACATGCATTTTAATTTCCTTAGGACTGTTCCTGTATGGCTTTCTCCCATTTCCACTGATATCCAGGGTCATTGTGAAGATTGAAAAGGGCTCTCCAAATATCATTGTGGTGACTTCCTTCCAGCCCAAGCAACAGTGGTTCTCCTGTTGTTTGGAAATGGCCAAGGGCAATTATCACAAGCTTCCTCACAGATTAGACATACTCACATAAGACTGGGTTGTTTGATACTTCCCATGTTTAATAACTTTTACTAACTGCCTGGATGATAGATCTTTTAACACCTTATAAGCATCTATTTCTGTTGTTAGAAAATTATATATTACTAAATGGAAAAGATTTTCTAGTTGGTGCCTAGACAAAAACAGAACCGTTTGAAGGCCAGTATTTCTCTGGTTCTTCAATGTTTGTCTAAGTTATTATCCTCTGTTCTCTGTCAAGGTTCATTTGCTAGCCAGTTCAGCTTGCCTACACATGAATCTTCTCCTTAAAAATTAATTTCCAAGTCAGAATGTTTTTCAAAGCAGTTCTCCGTAACAATCTACCTGAAAAAAGGTGTCTATTTGGGATTGTAACTTTGTATTGGAAAAATTAACCCTTGCTCTATTAGAACCAGCTCATCAGGTGAATTTGAGGTTCTTAACATGGAAAGCAGTTACTGTTTTATTGATTGTTCTGGCTTCTGCTTGAAGAGTGTCTGAGTTGCATGCTGTCATGGTGTGTTTCATATTCCACAGATACAGGATTTCCTTGAAAACTAATCTTTCTTTTATGCCTAAAGTGATATCTAAGTTTACTTTTTGCTAAACCGTCCATATCCCTGTCTTTTTTCTAGAACCTAAAAACAAGGGAGAAAAGATACTTCATACTCTGGATGTCAACAGACAATTCAGATGTTATCTTGTCAAAGCTAAAGCCTTCAAAAATTCAAGTCGGATATGAATTTCATAAGAAAGAGAGAAAAAAGGACAACCTTTATCAAGGCACACTATCAAAATGGTTGTCACATGCTATTTCCTTTTGTTATACCTATTCCAGCAGGGTCAAAGCTCACAATACCAGAGCCCTGGTTTTATCAGTGACATTTTGGAAAAGGGTGAACATTGGAAATATTCTAGAAGCAGCAGCTTGGTCCTCTGTACATACTTATACAAAGTGCTACAATCTAAATTCCTTTTCTAGATCTAAAGCAGGTTTTACTATGACCATTCTCCAGGGGTGTTCTGAATCCTCATCCTTCCTCTTCACAGAAATTATAAATTATGTTTTTTCAGCAGTGATTAAATGACCAATATAGTACAGTTATATGAGAAAATTTACCATAATGGTAGATGTTTGAATGACCACAGCTGCAGTAGCCCCCCCCCCCCCCCCCAATTTTGGTATTTTCTTTTCAAGTGTGTGCATGTTCATTTTTATTTACCTAGCAGTATCCTCTTTCAGGGTTCTAGCCTTTCTCTTTTAGTTGGCTTGTATGCTGTAATGGGTGTGGTTTCCAAACCATTGAATTTCTACAGCTCTGCTCAAGCTGTCAATGGTCTGGGTGCATGGAAGGTGCCCTTAAGCTTTGGAAGCTCTCCAGCTGTTATATCCCATGCAGGATATAACACATATAGCTCATAGGTAGGTACTAGGCTATCTGCTCTGGGGCCTATACAAGCCCATCCAAAAAGGTACCCTGGCTTATGCCACCCAAGAAAATTATTTTCCTGTGCCACTGTCAAGCAGAGCCACAGAGGTGATCTCCGGGGTGAATTTCCTATTTCCCATCCAATCAAGATTTTTCTTGAGGAGTGCTAATGAGGAGTTTTGTTTGATATAGATAGGTAGTTTATTCCATAGTATGGGAAGTCTCTGGGACAGGAATCTATCCCTCCGGCATATTCTATTTATTGTGGTGACAAGGTTTAGGTCCCTAGAGCGTGTAGCTCTGAGAGATTGGGATTTCTTTAAGTGGAGCATGTCCAACAGCTCTGGGTTTGACATAGCTTTGTATGTTAGGCAGAGATCACCTCTGAGTAGGCGATACGTGATGGAGTAAAGCTGGAGTTTTTTGAGACGGTCTGCGTAGGGCATCTGTTTGAGGCGGGTAATCCTCTTTGTGAGGTATTTCTGCGGCCTTTCCAGTTGTTGTAGATGTCTTGTGAGGTACATACCAAAAGGGGCGTTGTACTCTATAATGGGTCTAATGAATGATGAGTGGAGGGGAACAATGACCTCTTTTTTTCTGGATGAGAAACCTTTTGTGATGAGGTGAGCCACGTAGAAGGATTTCCTGACTACTGAGGCAATGTGATTATCAAAGGAGAGTCTGCTGTCCACCTGTGTCCCAAGGTCTCTTATCACACTTTCGGTGTTAAGTATACTACCGCCTATGTTGTAGTTCATGGGTACAGAGTTTTTACCAAAGGGGATGACAATGCACTTTTTGGCATTGAGCTTGAGGCCATGGCTTTGACATCAGGCATCTGTCTCAGTGAGGCCCTTTTGTAGGATGTCCACATCATTAGAAGTTTTGATTATGGCTCCTAGTTTGCAGTCATCTGCTAACTTCGTTAGCCAAAGACCTTCTGTTTTAGCCTGTACTTCAGAGAAGTAGATACCAAACAGGCGAGGACCCAGGACTGAACCCTGTGGTACTCCACTTGTCACTGGTCTGAAGTCGGATTTGGAGTCTGCTACTTTCACAGTGTGGGTTCTGTCAGTGAGCCAGTTGGCAACCCATCTTATGACATAGGGATTTATAACTAGTTTAGTGAGTTTATCTATAATTCCAGAGTGGGGGATGGTGTTGAAAGCCTTGGCAAGATCTAGATAGGCTGTGTGAACCACCTTACCCTTGTCTACGGCTTTGGTGACTGCTTCAAAGAAGTCTGTCTGGTTTAGAAGACATGATTTGCCTTTTACAAACCTGAGCTGGGTGGGGTCCAGAGTTTGGAGATTACCAATGTCTTTGTTTATAAGTTCCATGATGATATGTTCCATGGCCTTGCAGACCAGGCTCATCAAGCTAATGGGGCGGTAGTTCCCAGGGTCCGTGGTGGCTCCCCCCTTGTGGAGTGGGATAAACATCGCTGTGCGCCATTCAGCAGTCACAAAACCTGAGATGAGGCTATGACTGAACATGGTACTTAGGTGGGGTGCCAGTTTGTTCTGCAGTTCGTGGGATGTTGTCTGGTCCCATGGATTCTGTGTTCTTGGCTTTGGAGAATGTGTTTTTTACCTGTGCAGCCAAGATTACAGGAACTTTGCATTCTTCCAGTATAGAGATGGGTTCTTTAGGGGGTGAGAGGGGGGGTAAAGTTAGCACTAAACCTGTCTGCCAGGATGTTGGCAATATCAGTTGGGTCTATATATTTAGTGCCATTGTGCTGTAACTCAGAGCAGATCTGAGTGTTGCCATTGAGATTCTTGACATAGCTATAGAATGCTCTGTGGTTGTCTTTAGAATTAGTGGCAATTTTGTTTTCATAACTAGCTTTGAAGGATTTTATCAGGGATCACAGCTTCTTACTGAGGCTGACCAGGGAGCTCCTCCACTCATGGGATTTTACTCTCTTTTGCAACAGTTTCTTCCTTCTGTTGTACTGTTTGTTTATGGCAGGGGACCACCAGATTGACTTCCTTTTTTTTGGAGGATAGCGTCTTGGTTCTGTTTGGGATAGCACGATCCATGCACTCATGTAAGTGCTTATAAAGTGCAATTGTGTAGGATTCAGTAGTCGTAACTGTATTGTCCATCTGCATGGGTGTCATGAAGTTCACCACTTCTGTCTTTAGAAATTTTTTACCATGGTTTCCTTAATGGGGGGTGGGGGCAGGATGTGGATATCTAGGGTAATTAGCTTATGGTCAGATCAGACCAATGAGGCATTGACTTCAGGTGTGGAACACTGGTCACTCATGTTGGTAATGATTAGATCTAGGATATTGTTGCCCCTGGTGGGGGTGTGGATAAGTTGATCCAGGGCATTGGAGTTTATGAATTCCAGAAAACGTTGAGTGAAGGAGTTGGTACATGAGTAGTTTTCCCAGTTAATGGTGGGGTAGTTGAAATCGCCCATTATTAGGGTGTTTGGTTGAACCCTAATATTTTCCAGTACATAAAGAAAAGAGGAGTGGGAATCCTGGGGCATGGTGGGTGATCTGTAACAAGCTGCAATTTGGATTTCAGTTTTGCCCAGAGTTAGTTGCACTTGGATAACCTCGGCTGCATTATGCTGAGCAATTAGCCTGGAGGTGTGGATATCCGTAATGAATATGGACACACCTCCGCCTTTGGTGTTCCGGTCCAGGTTACATGGGCGAAAAGTGTGGTATGAGTTTTTAGCCTGGTAGTGCAGGGGTGCTGTCCAGAGCCATGAACTAGGTCTCGGTCACTGCACAGATATCGATGCTCTCCATTTTAAGGAGTGCCTCGAGTGAGTGCATTTTGAGATTTAGGCTTCTAGCTTTGAGTAGCATCACCCTCAGTTTTTGCTTGCCTGTTCCAGTTATGGTGGTGAATTTGTCATTTGAACCTTGCCTAAAAAAGGCACTATAGGGGCGGCAAGAACCTTAGCCAGTATCCAGAATCCCAGGGGTGACAGGTGCAGGCCATATCTCGCAAAGCATCGTGGTCTGTTGACCATGTCATCCCAGGCAGACAGATACTGGATCCCTTTAGAATAGCACCATATGCTTAGCCAATTGTTGAAGCCAATCATTTTGTCCTTGTACTGCGGCATAATTCTGGGTGATGGCAGAATGCTACTCAGGGCTAGGGTCATATCTGCCTGGGCTACAAGATCGGAGAGCTCTTCCATGTCTCTTTTCATGTAGTCCAGGGAGGTACGTCTCAGGTCGTTCACACCAACATGGACAATGACAGAGTCATATTTGTACTTTTTGTGGAGTGAGCTGAGTGCGTGGGTTATGTGGTGGATCCTGGCACTCGACAGGCAGCTGACAGTAACCTTGTCCTTGTTTAGCCTGGTGAGTGGGACATCAGTGTGCCTGACTATAGAGTCACCTATGACTAGTGTGTTGGGTACGTTGTTTTGCCTTATTGGCTGTGGTTGAGTGGCACATTGAGTCTGCAGGCTGTGTGTCCTTTGGGTTGTGTTGGGGGATGGAGGTTGCTTGCATTTCTGCTTTGGAGGTCTCTGTTGCTTAGACAGATTATTATTGAGAGCTTCCTCCAATGTTTTTGTATTACTATTTGTGGATTTTGTTGGTGTAGATTTAGTGAGACTGTGTGATGAGTGTGGTGTGGTGCAAGTGTTTACCTTCTTCTCTTGACTGTCAAGTTCAGTCTTGATTGGAGAGAGCTTTACTTCCATTTTGGCTAGATAAGTGCATCTCTCACAGGTTGTAGTGTTGGGTGGTAGGAGGAGAGGGTTGTCCGTGTACATGAGGCAATTTCTACATTGCCCCAAGATGCCCAGATTCATTAGATAGACAAGAGAGAACACTGGGAGCTTGACCCTTGGACATGCCTGAATAAAAAACTATTTTCCTGTAGATAAGTGAGGAAAGTGAGTACAAGAGCTGTTTTTTTCTAAGCAAGTGAAGAAAGTAAGTACCAAAACTGTTTTCCTCTAGGTAATGAGGAAGGTTGATTGCTGTAGTAATTAGTAGGTTATTTAGTGCTTACAAGTTCTGAGCAAGTGCTGATCACGAATAAGCAAATTCAAGTGCTAAAACTAAGAATCTGTATCTGGACTAAACCAGTTACAGGAAAGGGAAACAAGAGCAAATGCGGGTTTTTAAATCAGAAAGTTGAGAGAGATGGAAAAACTGCCCAAACTGCCAATAACTACAATTTCTGGGCCAGAACCATTCCTTATGTGTTAGATAGGTTACCTAGTGCTTACCACTCCCACTGATAAGCTAGAAGGCTTCCCTCCAACACAGAAAGTTTGGGGGGCTCAGAAGCTTACATACAGTCCCGGATACAGCAAATCTGAATCTGGACCACACTAGTTACAGGAAAGGTATTTTTTATATACATATACATATACATATATATTTTATATATACATATACATATATATATATATATATATATATATCGCAATCACAATTTAGGATCACAATTGTAAATTGTAATAAATATATATATATATATATATATATATATATATATATATATATATATATATATATATAGGGACAGCTTGCACCTGTCACCCCTGGGCTTTCGGATATTGGCAAAGGCTCTTGCTACCCCCATAGTGCCTTTTTTAGGCAAGGCTCAAAAGACAAACCCACCTCCATAGGTATCACAAGGGATAAGAAACTAAGAGTAATGCTACTCAACGCCAGACGTCTAAACCTCAAGATGCACGCACTCGAAACTCTCCTTAGCATGGAGAACATCGATATCTGTGCAGTAACAGAAACCTGGTTCAGGGGTCCCGAGCACCCCAGCACTACCAGGTTATACCTCATACCATGCTTTTCGCCCCAAAACTTGGACCGAACCACAAAAGGAGGGGGAGTATCGATATTCATCAAAGATACCCACACCTCCAGGTTGGTGGCAAAGCACGAAGCATCAGAGACTATCCATGTGCAACTAACAGTGGGTAAAACTGCCTTCCAGTTTATAGCCTGCTACAGACCACCCTCCCAAACCCAGGAACCCCACTCGGCCTTCCTGAGAACACTGGAAAATATGAAGGTCTCTCCGAACACCATTATATTGGGCGACTTCAACTACCCAAACATAGATTGGGAGCATTACTCTAGCTCCAACACCCTTGCCCAAAGGTTCCTAGAATTCATAAACTCAAATGCTATGGAACAACTTGTTACCACTCCCACAAGAGGGGAAAACATACTGGACCTGATCATCACCAACATGGGGACTCTATCCTCCAGACCAGAAGTGTATCCCTCACTGGTAAGATCAGACCATAAACTGATCTCACTGGATATTCACATCCTGACCCCACCCCCTGCCCAGAAAACCACAGTGAAAAACTTCTCTAAAGCAAATTTCACACTCCTCAAAACCGAGGTGGAATCCTTCAAAGCCCCCGGGCCTGTGGAAAATACGGCCCAGACCGCAGAATCCTTTATAAATGCATTCTGTGAACACCTTCAGGACTGCATGGATCATGCAATCCCAAATAAAACCAAGACCCAATCCTCCAAAGGCAGACGACCTGTCTGGTGGACCCCAGCCATAAACAAACTATACAATAGAAGGAGGAAGCTACTACATGATAGAGCAAAATCCCAAATGGGAAGGCATCTCTGATCAGTATTAGCAAAAAACTAAGGGCACTCATAAAATCGTCAAAGGCCAGCTTCGAGAGAAAAATTGCACAGGACACTAAGGATAATCACAAGGCTTTCTTTAGTTATGTTAGGAACCTGGGTGGGAATTCCCAGATATGCTCAGAATTAGTCCAAAATGACAAAAATACACTGATCCCACAGACATTGCCAACATCCTAGCTGACAGGTTCAGCGCAAACTTCTCCCTCCCCACCAAAGGGCAAATATCTATCCCAGCAGAGTGCTGCCCCTGACATCTCAGATGCTCAGGTGGGAGCTGCCCTCTCCAAAGCAAAAACACAGCATCAATGGGACCAGACGGTGTCCCAGGCTGCCCTACATGAACTCCAAGAAGAGCTAAACCCAAACATAAAACTACTGTTCAATCTCAGCCTTACTACAGGATATGTACCCAAAGAGTGGCGTGCAGCAACAGTGGTCCCTCTCCACAAAGGTGGTGCCTCAACGGACCCTGGAAACTATCGCCCCATAAGCCTGACTAGCTTGGTCTGCAAAGCTATGGAAAGGATCATCATGGACCTCATAAATAAAGATATTGGGGACCTACAGACACTGGATCCTACCCAGTTCGGCTTTGTTAAGGGCAGATCCTGCCTCTTAAACCTGGTTGACTTCTTTGAAACAGTCACCAAGGCCATTGACGAAGGGAAGGTGGTCCACACAGCCTATCTGGACCTCGCAAAAGCCTTCGATACAATACCCCACTCGGGCATTATAGATAAGCTCACTAGCTTAAATATAAACCCCTATGTCACTAGATGGGTTGCAAACTGGCTCAAGGACAGAACCCACATGGTTAGAATTGCTGGAGCCATGTCAGACTCCAAACCAGTTACAAGTGGCGTCCCACAAGGCTCAGTCCTGGGACCTCTCTTGTTTGGTATATATTTCTCGGAGGTACAGGCCAACACAGAAGGACTGTGGCTGACCAAGTTCGCAGATGACTGCAAACTGGGCGCCATAATCGACTCTCCAGCCGACACAAGCATCCTCCAAAAAGGCCTCGTAGAAACAGACAACTGGTGCCAGAGCCATGGCCTCAAGCTAAACGCCAAAAAGTGTATAGTCATCCCCTTTGGCAAAAAAAAGTGCCCACAAATTTCCACATAGGTGGTAATCCATTAAGTACAGAAGAAGTAATTAGGGACCTGGGGACCCAAGTTGATAGCAACCTCTCATTTGACAACCACGTGGCCAAAGTGGTTAGAAAAACATTTTACATAGCCCGCCTAATCATGAAGGGATTCACATCTAGATTAGGGGAGGTCATCGTGCCTCTTTACTCATCCCTCATCAGGCCCATAATTGAGTACAATGCCCCTTTTGGGATGTACCTTACCAAACACCTGCAGCAACTGGAAAGACCCCAAAAGTACCTCACCAAGAGGATCAAAGGGCTCAAACAGATGCCATATGCTGCCCGGTTAAAGAAACTCCAGCTCTACTCAGTGGCATACCGCCTGCTCAGAGGTGACCTGTGCCTGACGTATAAGGCCATGTCCAACCCGGAATTAAGAGACATGCTGCACCTCAAAAAATCCAAATCCCATCGAGCTACACGCTCGAGAGACTTGAACCTCAGCACTGAAATAAATAGGACATGCTGGAGGGACAGATTCATAACCCAGAGGCTCCCTTCACTCTGGAATAAAATCCCAGTCCAGGTTAGGCAGAGTCCCTCATTGACTCTTTTCAAGAGGAATCTTGATGAGTGGATGGGAGATCGTAGGTTTATCCCGGGAATCACTTCTGTGTCACTGTTAGACAGAGGCACAGTATACTAACCTCGAAAAAGGGCATAGCAAAATTACTTTAAAATGGGTGGTGAAAGCCAAACATACTCTGGCTAGGCTTATAAATGCCCTAGGGCAGATAGCCTAGTATGAACCTATGAACCTACAGAAAAGTAGCTAAAACAGCAGTAAAAACAATTCAAATGCAGTGCAAGCTAGCACACTTGAGTATGTAGCAATGTTAGACCAAACAGTTTAAAAAATGCAATTAATTAAAACTGACTAAAAACAAGTGCAGAAGGAGTCTATTAGGTAGAAAGAGGTAAAGAGATGGGACTGGGGGAAGTGTCCCAGATCAAATCTACAGTGGGGGCGGGCAACTGCAAAAGCCTCCAAATTTAAACAACAATACAGGAATATGGAGGGTGAGTATGGGAAAACCAACACCTTCAGCAGAGATCTGAAAAACTGTACAGTGAAGCAAAAATAACAGGGGTACTACAACAGTGATCATTCATACATCTACTGTTAAAGCAAGTTTACTTTCACAGGTGTACTTTACTGAGCATGGTAACTTTAAGAATCAATCAGATGAGGTTAGGAAGGATTGGGAAGAGAGATTAGATAAGCAATTTACAAAGAAACAATGAGGTATATATGCATGTCTCCCAAATATGCAACAGAATCAAGAAGATTTTAGGATCTTTGCTTGGAAGTGTTTGCATAGGTATTTTTCTACCCCAAGCAGTTTTCAAAGAATCTTTCCTCAGGTAGACCGCAAATGTTGGAGGGGTGATGGAGAATAAAGAGGTAACTGGGAACATATTTTCTGGGAGTGTAATGAGTTGTCAGACTTTAAAGATTCCCTGCAGACTGCTGTCGAAGATGCTGGGTGAGCAAAAGGGAGTAACTAGGGAAATTAATATGCAGAAAACAGATATCCACAAAGGCTGAGCAGCTTTAATAAAAAACAGTAAAATAATAAAATTGGTGAGTGCTTTCGCAGATACTCTGCTTTTTAAGACCATAATATTAAAACAACAATACGTATAAGTATTTAAATACAGCTTCATCCAACTAATGTTAGCCCTAAAGTCTAAAATCCAGCATAGTTCACAAAACTCTGTTTCATTACATAAGTCTCCTTCCCTTATATTTTCACAAACAATACTTAAAAACAAAAATTTGAAAGAATGTGCATCACCACTATCTAACACATGAACTACGCTAGATTTTAGACTTTAGGGCTAACATTAGTCCAGGTCTTAATAATTATGTCTCATTGAAACCTGCTTTGAAAAAAAAGATGCCTACATCACTGAGTTGATTGATTTATTGTTGTCATGTGATCTGTCTTTAGATTTCATTAGACGAAGCTGTATTTAAATACTTATATGTATTGTTATTTTAACATCATGGTCTGAAGAAGTGGAGTATCCAAGAAAGCATTCACCATTTTTATTATTTTACTGTTTTTTTATTAAAGCTGGTCAGACTTTGTGAGTGTCTGTTTTTTTTTTCATATTAACTTTTAATTGGATTTTGTTCTGATCTACTCTGCAATTGCTTTTTGCCTAACTAGGGAAATTATTTTTGAGCTATGATACAGAATCGGAATTGCCTAGACATAATAAGGCCTTGCTGAGTATGATAGCTGCCAAAAAAGCAATTACTAGAAAATGGAAATCAAAGTCTAAACCAGCTTTGCTAGAAATAGTAACGATAGTAACAGAGAGACAACAACTGGAACTGGGATCTTTAGAAAAGGATAGGAGCAAGTTACATAGGAAAACATGGGAATGTGGGATCAATACATGCGGAGGAGGAACAAAATTTAAAAGAAGGTGCGATTTGAATGAGCTATGTAATGGCTGACTAACAATGACTGGATATGTTAAAAGTGATGTATAATAATTGCAGCTACAATTGTGACAGCACGGTTTGGAATGTATAATCTTTGCAACTGAGATTGCATTGCTATGACTTATTTTCATTTATGTAAATTTAACATAGCCTATGTCATACATGCTAATTCATTAAAGATGTTTCTTGTTTAAAAAAAGTGTACTTTACTGAGCATCACAACCACAGTAGGCAGAAAATCATTGGCAAAGGAGTAGATGTAGTCTTTGGAGCTAAAGGTTAGGTAGACCATGACTCATGTCCTGCACTGGATACCTAGAATCAGTTGTGAGAATGGGAAATTTGTTTTCCATTAGGAACGTTTTAAGATTAGGTGACATGTTAACCATAATGGGAAACAAAGCAGCCAGTTCAAGTAGTACTTCATCTTTTGGATCCTTCTTCTGCCTGAAGGAGAAGAAATGTGCCAGTAGAGTGACTAAGAGGGAGAGTTAATGGTCATTGGAAAATGGAAAAAAAAAAAATAAAAAAGGTCCTACAGGAGGTTAGCTCCCTAACCCTTGGCTTCTGGCCAGGGTAACTACTGCTGTAGTACTATTCGCATCTATTATAAATGATACTGCAGCAACGATCCCAGTGATGAGCGTAGTACAACTGTGCAATAACTTAACACAGCAGTAGTTGATCAAATACAGGAATCACTGCTGTACTGCAGACTATCAACAACCTTTTCCACTGGTTTCCCTTATCTGTGACAACATCTTTAATAGTTTTAGGCCTACGTAGCTTTCTGTGCTGAGGATTAATTTCAGCCATACATGTCGGAGAGAATTTTCTGCTTGTTGCACTGACAAAAACTAAAGATGCACAGGCATGAGGAGAAGACTAGTTCACCTTGAGGATGTCCACAGCTCTGGAGGATAGGCCAGATGGGTGGACACCCACTTTCAGCTAATTTCCCATCTACTGCAAAAGATACTGCACTCCTTGAGTGTTCAGCAGGCACCCAAGAAGACCATTGGAGGCATGGAAGGAAACCAAAAGCAGTATATTAGAGAGACAGCTTGCAGAAAGGTTGTACAAATAAGTGCTGGAGTTTCTGTCTTAGACTGCATTAACTGTACAAAGAGGTACATGGCAGCCTGCTGAGCTCACTACCTCACAGCTTCAAGCTCTGAACTTCAGTCCTGACCTTGGATTACTTGGTCACTGTCTTTGAGAAATGTGCATATCTTTCCTATGTCTGCTTGGGTTTTGTCCAGATACTGCAGTTGCCTTCCAACTCCCAAAAATGTACTGGTTGGCTGACTACACTAAATTGTGTGTGTATACATACATACTTCCACGGTGGTGCAGCGGTGGCGTTGTTGCCTCACAGTAAAAGGTTCTCCCGTTCAATTCTCGGCTTGGGTTGGGAGTGCTTTCTGTGTGGAGTCTGCATGTCCTCCCCACGGTCGAGTGGGCGTTCAAAAGACATGCGTTGAATGGGCATGCCTTCATTGAAGGTTGGGCATCGGGCTGGCAACTCGACACCATAAAAAACAATTGCCAATCATTAGCGGACTGGAGTTCCACTGTGGCGACCCCTAACCGGGAAAAGCCGAAAGACAAACATACATACATGTCTATTGGACTTTGCCCATGCCCCTTATAGCCTGAGTCATGGCTGAAAAGGTACAAGTCGCTTACTTACTTAATAAATGAATAAAAACGTGTGTAGGGATAACAGTTGAAAAAGCACAAAACTTGTATTTGCAGAGCTCCACAATCCATTCGTTATGTAATATAGCTGTACAAATCTGATCACTGAATTGAATATTTTGTTTACATTAATGCATTTGATTTAGAAATTTGCCAAGGCAGAGTTCTGTGTTAATTTGGCTGCTTTCCATTTGGTATCCCGTTTTTCCTTACCATTTGTAAAAGCATGAGCCATTATTTACCCCTTTGATATGATGTGATCTTTCCATCCATTCCTCTACATATGGGTCTCATATCCAACATCAGAGCCATGTCCGACCTCTTCAAAGCTTAGGATCTGGTGGATAGTCTCCTCCCCCTACCCATAGTTCCCCTGCCTCACAGGAGTTACCTCAGACCTCATTTGCTGGTCTTTAGCAGCTGACTGGTTCTATGATGCTCCAGGCTTTATTTTGGATTGTGTATCATCATTTATTTCAGATAAGCCTTTTTTTCTTTTATATATATATATATATATATATATATATATATATATATATATATTTATACACGTAAATACATATGTAGATATAGATGTATAGCTATGCATGTATGTGTGAGTAAAAAAAAAAAATATATATATATATATATATATATATATATGGGTCTACTTCTAAATTCCGAAGTTTTAAAACTTCAAATTTCTTATGGTCAAAACCATAAGATCGAAGTTTTGAAACTTCGAACTGTTTAAATGGAGATTGCCATACAGAGTGGAATGGTATATTTACCATTTTCCTCGCTGTAGTGCGATCTCGGAGTGTATATTTAATTAGCCGGGGGGTGCAGGGTGCAGGAGAGCTTGCCCCCTGGAAAAACATATACATTTTTTTTATTTAAATTTCAAAGTTTCAAAACTTTGATCTTATGGTCTCGTCCATAAGAAATTTGAAGTTTTGAAACTTTGAAGTTTAGAAGTAGACCTATATATATATATATATATATATATATATATATATATATATATATATGTGTGTGTGTGTGTGTGTGTGTGTGTGTGTATATATATATATATATATATATATATATATATATATAAGAGAGAGAGAATCATTCTTGACCTTTTTTATCTCTACTTCAACCCCCCCCCCAAAAAAAAAGAAACTGTAGAATAGCGTTTAGCCTGTACTGACTTTACTTTAGTGTTTAGTGTATTCAATGCTCACCTCTTTTCTGGTGGTAATAACTTTTACTGAGATGTAACTTTCCTTTTTCCTGCTTTTCTTCTAGTACTAAGTTCAGACATTTCTTTGTCCTCAGCATGTCTGAAAAGCCTTCAGGGTTCAAAAAATGTGTAGGTTGCTCGCACAAATTGCCTAATTCTGATTTGCATGATAAGTGAGTCTCCTACTTAGGTCCATCTCACCTGGATGTAACTTGCAGCATTTGAGAGACCCTTGGGACTAGAGTTTTGGTGGAGAGGAAAGGAGTGGAGAGGAGAAGCAATCTTATTCTTAAGGGTCTGATTCCTCCCACTACAAGTACTAAGACTTCTTCTCCTTCTTTTTCCTCTTCAGTAAGAACATGGGCTTCTTCCCCCTTCTTGTGCTTCTCCAGCAGTCAAACAAAAGGAAAAATCAAAACAACAAAAACTTTCAAATAAATCCGTACACACTGTCTCTAAAAGTGGGTATACCCTCAGATCCAGCACCGCCATCTGATCCAGTACTGGTAGATATTGTGACATCTCCTCCTTGGTTCATTACTGAACTGATGTCTCCAAGGCTTAGATCTCCTATCCTCCAGGATCCATTCCATCATTCTAGACCCCCTTCTTCAGCATCTTCAGAGTCAGTCAGATCTTCAGTGAGTCTCACTGAAGCAGACATGGACAGAAAGATGTGATATTTCTTATGGAACCAGGTCCATTTCGAGGTACTACCGACTTCAGCTACCATTGGAACCGGTAGAGAGTTCTCCCCTCAATACAAACTAGTTGCTCCTTCTTCAATCCAGCTTCATGGATCAGAGCATGTGGATCCTACTTTAACCTAGGGAAGGCCCATGCTTCCTGTGTCACCAACTGTGGTCAGTTCTCTGTCAAGGCTGGATCTGACTCTGTTTGAGCCATCCAACTCCTGGAGCTATAACATTGGCACTCATTCTGAGAGGTTAGGTTCAGATCCAAGGTCTTTAGATCAGGTACCCAAAAAAGGTGTACTTAGTGTGAAGACAATGAAACAGCCAGTAAGAATAAACACTCCATGATGACCCAAACACAAGATAATAAGCTGCACAATCAAATTTACTCACAAATCCCAATATAGTTAAGCACTTTTGTCCTCCACTAGGAGTTCTTCAGAACTCTTTGGATCAGTTCCTTACTTCTGAGAGCCTCAGCTGTTAACAGTTCTGCTACAGTGACTGCTTCAGATCTGAGCTGAATGGCTTCCAAGGCTGAGCTTCTCCCTATGGTTCTTGGATCCAAAGTAGACATTCTCCAGATCCATTGCAGGCTGGACTTTCAAGGAGTTTGAGACGGTACTCTCCATGCCAAGAGCAAGTTCCTTCCCTTCTCAGTTGGATCCAACCCTCTTGCATAGGACCTCCCAGGGTCTGCAGCCTGATCATATAGTCCTGTCAGGGCAGCCAGTTACTGAGACCTTTAAAACCATTCTCTCATGTGAGACAGTTCATGTTTCCAGGTCCGCTCTTGAACAAACCTCAGTTGAGGCACCAAGGAAACCCAAGTGTAAAAGGAGTCATTTGGACTGTCCAGAAGAGTCACGGACCACTGATGCTGATATCGATAAAGGAGAAGGTTTGCCCAGATCCGCCCTTAAGGACATCTCTTTCAGAGAGATCCTGTAACTACTTCGACAGAAAGGGGGTTGGTCTTCCCATTCAGTTTCTTCTAAAGAATTAGACCTCAAAGCTTTTAGTTCTGGCCCATCTACATCTTGGGTGATCCCACCTGTGGATGAGATGCTAGACCTTATCTCATTCCAGGTATTGAAGGAGCCTGACACAGTTGAGCCTATCTCCAAAAAGCCAGACAAGTTTTTGGTGGCCCCTAAAGACCATCCCCATTGGAACAAAGGCCCAGCAGTGGATTCCATGGTGGTGGTGGCAGCCATCAAAAAGGAGCTTGCAGAGCAGAGCTCCTCTGTCCATCTGCCAAATAAGGAATCTTGACCCTTGGACAGGTTTGGGAAGTGTGTTTACACCTCTTCTACCTTTCCGATGAGGGCAGTAAATTATTTGGCAAATTTTACACATCTTCAGAGAGATGTGTTTAAAGAAATCTCCACTTCTCTCCCAGGGATCTTATCTGTGGATCAGAAGACCCTTGATTCCCAGGTGGCTACTCTCCTAACTTTTTTCAGTACTTCTATGTGTCTCATATTTAATGCCACAGAAGGGGAATCTGGAGCAGCCGGCATAGGTATTTCCCTCAGGAGACATGCCTGGATGTGGCATTATGATTTTCCTGAGTACCAAGTTCCGGATGGTCACAGTTCAGTCAGTTCTTCCTCTGTTGAAGAAGAATGACTGGATGTGCTCGATAGATCTCCAGGATGCATACTACCACATCAGAATGGACAGGCACTCCAGGAAGTATCTTTGCTTCCAGCTGGGAGCCAGTCACTGTCAATTCAGAGCTCTGCACTTTGGTCTCACCACAGACTCCTGGGTGTTCACCAGGTGCATGACAGTTGTGACAACTTACCTATATCTGCAGGGATTCCAATTGTTTCCTTATCTGGATGACTGGCTCATAACCACCCCATCCAATAATCTACTCTTACTTAATAGGGATTCCTTGCTCTGTATCAGTCTTTGAATCTCAGTGAAACTTCAGAAGTCCCAGCTTTAGCTGACCAAGTCCCTGGAATTTATCAGAGCCCATCTATCACTGTGAAGCTTCCTCAGTCACACACTCTGTCTCTACATTCACAAGCTCAACAACTTCTATTATGAAGGAAACCACCAGCTAAATTGGTTGTCTGCCTTCTAAGTTTGGTGGCTGCCTCCATTATTCTGGTCCCTCTAGCCAGGTTTTACATGAGAGTAATTCAGTGGACACTTTCAGTACAGTGGTTCATCAGGTGTCAACCAATGAATCATCTGATCATTCTCATGAACATTTGCAGACAACACATTCAGTAGTGGCTGACTGCCCCTCTACTTCAACAGGGATGTCCTTTTATTATTCATTCTCTGTAGGCCATGGTGACCATGGATGTCTCCTTATTGGGGGGATGAATTATTTAGGATGGACAATCCAGGGCAAATGGTCCAAGTTATGTACTTACCATAATGCTAGATCTGTGTTGTTATATTCCATCTATGTCCACTGCTTTCCTCCCTCCCTTATCCTGTTTTAGTGTTTTATTCAAATTATATTTTCTATTCACCAGATATCACCTATAACAGATTTAACTGTCTTTGCCTTGGATCTCTGAGTTTAGCCACTTTTCCTCCTATTTTTTTTCTCTTTCTCTGCCTACCATCAGTTAAGACCTTGGTCAGGTTGTTTTTAGGAGGGGCAAACTCTATCTGAGGTAGCTCCTATGAAGCTGGGAAATTATGGATATAGGAGGAGCCTGAGCACTGGATCGTAAGCTTTGAAGTGGTTGAAGACTGATACAATGCCATATGGAAAGGAATAGAAGGAATATGACTACACAGATCTAACATTATGGTAAGTACATAACTTGTATTTAGAAACACTTTATTAGAATTTTCTTCCATCATTGCACTAGTGCTAAGACCTTTGTGCTGATAACACAGAGATAAAGTCTTCTTTTTAGCCATTGGATTGTAGCAAACCTGTCTGATGTAGTTCTTGGTGGCTTTTGTACCTGTTGACATTGAGGTATTCATCTAGCATCACATCATCATTAAATCATGAGCTTTGGAATGCAGGTGGAAAGCTTATCAATACAAATTTTCTAATGATGAGATTATTGCTATAGTTCTGCAGGCTCTATAGCACCTCTTAAAACCAAAACTATTGGTAAATAAGTTTTGCCAACCAAATGGTTTTGTTGTGCCTAAAAACGCAGAAGGAAATGTTCAGCTACTTTTATATAGAAAACTGATCCATATATGAGAATGTGCCACAGTGTTGTTACATTTTTATGTCTGTTCACATTCTGGAAGAAAGAATAGACTTTGTAGGGACAAAACTTAATCTGTTCACTGTCAAATAAAATGTAGATCTGATCTTGTCAATTTTCATTCATTCCTCAACATGTGGGTTTGTATCTGACCCTCAGATCTAACTCTGCTCCTTTTTACAGCTCATGGCCTACTACAAACTCTCACCCCCCCCCCCCCGTACCTCAGATCTACTTTGCCGCGTTCATGTATGGACATGGTCGCTGTCAGCTCTCGAACATTGTAGTGAGTTTCAGAGCATTTTTTTTTCAATTCAAACATCTTTTTCTTATATCTGTTCTTGTAAACTAGTATCCTTTTATAACTTCCCTTATCCCTATGTGTTTTTCTAGTGTATCTTGATACCATTGCTGTTAGTTTTTTTACAGCTTCCGGTAATCTTTCCTACCATTGTTGGTATTTTTTCCTTTCTTTTGCTGTGAATATGGCTGAAAAATCTTGTGAAGTCAAAAAATGCAGATAGAGTGGGCACAAGTTTCCATTGTCTGACTCACATGACTCTTCTATGTATTGCATGTGCCCTGCCCATTTGGAAGTCCCTTGTGAGATTTGCAATTTGTTTAATCCTAGGTCTTTAGTAGATAGGAAAAACAGGCAGATTTTGAAGGGACTTCTACCAACTAGTTTTTCTTAAGCACTGGCTGGAGCTCATCACTCCAAGGCAGGCCAGAAAGAGTCGAGGAAACAACTTGCTGACCCTTCTGGATTTTCCAGTACCTCTTCAGGTCCAAGCAAGGAGTTGGCCTGGAAGGTTTTGAAACAGTCAGATCTGAAGCTCAAATCCTCGGATCCAACAGCTTTGGACACTAGGTTTGCCTCTTCGGATCCAGTTCTCTCGGAGCTGAAATAGCTCCCCTGGACACGTTAGGCATCCTGTTTGGTGGAACTGGTCTCCTTTTAGCTACCTTCCCCTTCTTAGAGAGTCACTGACTCTCAAGATCTCCCTCCTTAGCTTCTTCTTTCCGTACTTCCAGGAGTCTTACAGAGGTGGATGTAGATAGAATGATGAGGAAGTTTCTCTCTTCACAGATACAGATGGGAATTCTCCTTGGTTTTACCACTTCAGGTCTGGAGACCTTCACCAGTGTTACTCCACCAACCCTGGCTCCTTCTCCAATCTGTCCTTCAATTTTAGAGCCTTTGGATTCAAGTTTTCCAGGACTGTTTTGGATCCAAAGATGGTGATCTGATTCCTTCTCTGAGTGTTGAAGCTGGATGACTCTTCCTTCACTGCCCCTCAGAGCTTCAGCAGTGGACAGCTGTGCTCTGACTTTTGTCAGGGGGAGCCGATAGTTTAGAAGCATGTTTTCTTGGCTCCATCGACTTCCTTATCCCAGGGTATTCTGCCTTTGAGGTATAAGAGAAAGTATTATCTTCCAGAATTCAGGCAGTTCCTCCCTTCTTGGATCTTCCAACTGATTCCCAGATGTCTTTGTGCTGTGAGCCTCATCAATGTAATACACAAGGACAGCCGGCCCAAAATCTCCAGGCCAACCAACAGGGTATCCTTATTTTGTCTGGTACTTCTCCGGAGCACCCTACAGAGGAAGTCTCTAAGGAAGAGAAAGTGCAAGAGGAGGCACTTAGACTCCCCTCAGAAGTCAATCACAGAAGATACTGATTTCAATGAGGGGAAAGGGTCCCCAAGATCACCATCTGATGACATCTCCTTTGGAGACATTTTGGAGATCCTTAATCAAAGGGGTGGTTGGTCTACAGATAATCCTTCCCAAGAGCAATCACTATTCCTGGAGACATTTGGGTCTGGCCCATCTACTTATAGTGTGACTCCTCCCACCAACAAACTCATTGAGTTGATCTTTTGGTGGGTATGGAAGGAACCTGATTCTTTTTATCAGAGTCCCAAGAGACCCAATAGCATCCTGGCATCATCCAAGGGAAAGAAATTTGGAGCAAGGGAGTACCAGTAGATGCCATGGTCATAGCAGCAGCCACAAAGAAAGAACTTAAGCAGAGTTCATCACCTAATCCCCCTAACAGGGAGTCTAGGGTGACCTGTCCCAGAGACTTCCCATGTTTTGGAACAAGATACCAATCTACATTAGGCAGAGCTCCTCGCTAACACTGTTGAAAACAAACCTTGACAAGTGGATGGGAAACAGAAAGTTTACCTCAGGGATCACTTCAGTGGCTCTGCTGGACAGAGGCACATGGAACTAATCTAAGGGGGCGGCGAAAGCCAACACATTCTGACTAGGCTTATAAATGCTTTTCGGCAGATAGCCTAGTACCTACCTATGAACAGATTTGAGAAGTGTGTTTATGCTTCACTGGCTTTCTCCCTTAGATAGCTGAACTATTTAGTGCACTTTGCTAGACTACAGAAGGATTTGATTAAAGAGCTCTCCAAATCCCTTTCAGAAGCAGTAACTGCTGAGGCACAGACTTTTGTTGCATCACAGTTGGCTACCTTACAGTCCATTATTAATTTGTCTATGAGGCTAATTTCACATGCAGCTAAAGGTACCTCAAGGGTGACAGGTTCAGACATTTCCATTAGGAGGCATGTCTGGATGTACCCGTGTGATTTTTGTCATTTGTCAATGTTCTTTGTGGCGATGTGAGGTATTGCAATCTGTACCAGCAGAAGTAGGGCAGTGGATATGTAACATATGTCTGCATAGCTACCTGGAGTTTTGAAAGGATTATATGTTATTTGTGTATCAGATTGATTTGTACAGGTGCTTGTGTTGAAAATGTGTTTGTAAAATTGATTTGTTAAAAAATGTACCAACAGTGGGTCCTGCTGGACAGAAAAAGAAATGTACCTGTATGTCAGACTGTATGTTAACTAGTGAAATGAATACATTGTAACGGAGGGTACTGGAAGAGAAGAGGTTAATCAAAGCCCCAGCTAACTTTCAGAAAATATCCTGAAATTAAATTACTTAGTTTAGGCCACAAATATTGTATGTTACAGTTCTGATTGCAGCCAAAGATGAAGCGCGTGAGAGAGAAAGAGAGAGAGAGAGAATGTTCTGCCAAGTCAAAGGAAAACAGCAGCTCTAGAAATAAAAAAGCTGCTAAAAAAATAGTCATCCAACAGACCACCCCAGACCAGAAAATGTGCAGAACGTACTCGAGATTCTTTTTCGTGGCAAAGAAAACAGGGGACTCAACATCAATGCTGGATCTCAGCAATCTGAACAAATCGGTTTGGTATGCAATGTTCTGGATGGTCATAGTTCAGTCCATTTTGCCCTTTCTGCACAAGGATGATTGGATGTGCTCAGCAGATCTTCAGGATGCATACTATCACATAAAAATAAACAGGCGATTCAAGAGATACCTACACTTCCAGCTGGGAGCCAGTCATTACCAATTTAGAGTACTGCCCTTTGGCCTCATCACAGCCTCCAGGGTGTTCACCAAATGCATGGTAGTAGTAGTAGCTCACTTGAGACTGCACGGTTTCCAAGAGTTTCCTTACCTGGATGACTGGCTCATTGCTGCTCCTACCAGATATCTACTGATCAAGGCAACGGATTGTGTACTCCAGTTGTGCTCTCACCTAGGCATTACAGTCAGTCTCAACTAGAACCAACTCAAGTGCTAGAATTCATAGGAGCCTTGTTCAACATTGTATCAATGACAGCCTCCCTTCCACTGCCAAGGATACAAACTAGAAGATTTCACATCAGAAAGATAATTCAAAACTTTTTACTGTCAGCTGAATGATTCTACAGGTGTTAGAGTCAGTGTCTGCTGCCATAATTCTGGTACCATTGGCAAGATATCATATAAGAGTTTTTCAATGGACCCTGGCTATTTTGTGGTCCATTATGTACCAGTCTTTGTCCACTTAGATCAAGCATGCAAAAGATATCTCAAATGGTGGATTTGCTCAGATCAGATATTACAAGGCCACAGTGACCACAGACACATCCCAATTTGGGTGGGGGAGCATTTCTTGGGAAAGACAGTTCAAGGCATTCGGTCCCCAGAAGAGGCCAGCACACATATCGATGTCCTAGAAATGAGAGCAGTTCTCCTAGCATTGCCGGCCTTTCAAGACTCATTCCCTTCAGGGACTACTGAGATTCAGACAGATAATATGGCAGTAGTCAGGAGGAACCAGAGCTTACCCCTTATGTCGAGAAGCTCTGAGAGTGTGGGAATGGGTGATCTCATCCAGTTGTTTTCTGATAGCAACTTACATTCTGGGGAAATCCAACATGATAGCAGACAAGTTGAGCAGGTTCATTCTATTACCTCACCAGTGATCTCTGAACAGGAAAATTGAGGAAAATATATTTTGCCAATACGGCCAGCCGTGCTGCAACATTTTTGCATCCCCACTCAACAACAAGTGCAATAGGTTCTTTGCCCTGATTCCTCCACAGGGGGAGTCACTGAAAAATGTTCTTCTTCACAATTGCCCCCCCCCCCAGTCTCCTTTATGCTTACCCCTCAACTCCTTTAATACCCAAATTTCTTCAGAAAGCATTTTGATTGAAGAGCACAGTCATCCTTATTATTGCCCCTTATTGGCCTCAACAGATTTGGTTTCCCTTCCTCTGACCTCATCTAATTCATCCTCTGTGGATCCTGGATCCAATTCCAGATCTTCTGTCTCATCCAGTAGACATGATTCATCCAGACATTTTGGGTCTAAAGTTGTCTGCATGGTTTCTCCAGTTCCATTGATGGACAGGGGAGGAGAGCCTGGGTTGTCTATCACATCCTATTATCTTCGCACAAAGCTTCCACTAGGAAGATTTACAAAAGTAAATGGAAAAGATTTGTTGTTTGGGCTCAACAAAAAGACATAGACTTTCAGCACCAGTACCCAAGGTTCTCGAATTTTTGGCTACTATTTTTAATGAATAGGCTAGTTCTTCAACAGTTAAAGTACAATTGACTGCTATTTCTAATTTTCATGTTGGAGTTGGCAATTCTTCCTTAGCTTCATTGTGACAATTTAAGGCATTTATTAAAGGAACCTTTTTACTGAAACCCCCCTTTAAAGATCCTACTCCACCATGGGATTTGAACCTAGTCTTACAAGCCCGGACTCGAGCACCATTTGAACCAGCTGCTAAATGTGACCTAAAGTTGTGAACTTGGAAAACAATATTTTTGGTAGTTATTACATCATCTAGGAGAATTTTAGAATTGCAAGCCTTATCCTCTAAACCCCCTTATTTGACTTTCCATAAAAACAGAGTGTCTTTACCAACCAACCCATCTTTTCTTCCTTAGAGGTGTCAGGATCCAACATTAATCAATCTATCAACCTTCCAGTCATCTTCCCAAATTTCTGCAACAAAGGGGAATACATTTTGTATTTGTTGGACATTCACAGACAATTACATTTTTATCTGCATAGAACTGACAAATTCAGAAAATCAGATCAATTATTTGTCTCCTTTTCAGAATCGAGATTTGGTAAGCCAGTTACCAAAATAACCTTAGCCAACTGGCTAAGTGATTGCATTTCTTTTGTTTATATTAAATTGGGTGTGTCCTTGCCAAACCCTCCAGATCCATGGCAACCTCTTCAGTATTTCTGTCCAGATACTACATGGATGATATTTGTGCTGCAGCCACTTGGACTAATCCTCATACTTTTATTGCTCATTATAAAGTCGATCAGGTCTCTATGGAAAGAGCAGTCTTCAGCTCAACAGTACTCAGGAATATCCTTTCTTAGAGTCTACCCTGTATTTAGGTAGCTGGGGACTCCATCCCACATGTTGAGAGGCAAATGAAAATTCACATCAGGTAAAGAAGTTATTTTTATTCTTCCTCACCTCCCCTCCCTCCATGCCCCTACCTTTTGTGGTTTTTGACTTCATGAAGGAGGAGAGGAAACCAGAGGAGCCAGTGTTCCTCTTTTTGAGATCCAGATAGTCTTTTTTCTCTTATCTATACATGGTTGTTTAGAAATAAAGAGCAACAAGCAAGATCTGAGGTAAGAAGGAAGAGGACCAAAGCATTATGGGTAAAGGATGAGCTCAACAGTTTACAGTAGGCCACTTATGTGGCTCTGCTTGACAGGGGCATAGGAAAATCATTTTGTTGGGTGGCAAAAGCCAGGGTCCCATTTGGCTAGGCTTATATAGGCCCTAGGGCCAATAGCCTAGTACCTACCTATGAGTTGGATCCAAGGGTCAGATCCAAACCCACATGTTGAGGAAGAATGAAAATGGACAACACAGACGGAACATTATGGTGAGTACATAACTTCATTTTATACCACATTTTACTTTGTCCTATTCAACAGAAGGATGTGGGTAATGAATTCATTTTCAGTTATTTGTGATGGGATGCTGTAATCTCTTTCATTCCTTCTGCTCTTCCCTTGGATTTTCGCATATTTTTATCTGGCTGGCCAGATTTCATTCTCTCAGCAGGATTTTTTTCTCATTCTTCAGACTTGGCCATTCCAGAAATGATTCCATTCTGAACAGTGATGCTCTAGTGGTTTGGTTGGATCTTGACATGATTGTCAAGTGTAACAAGACAAATCCAAAATTGCAGCATCAAGGAAGTTTCACTTCTCCACAAGATACAATGATTTGGAGTTAGAATGAATTAGTTGGGGGATTGCAGAGGGTTCCCCATCATGGCAGAGGGGTAAAGCTCCTACCACCCACAAAACAGTGTTTTTAGTTCTCTTAATTGAAGATTAATACCACATAAGTAATTCACCTGTGACAAATCGTCATTTGGCATATATAACCTTTGTGGATGAATCTGTGATCTTCAATTACTTTGGGAAGGCAACATCACTGCATGACCTGATTAATTTAATATTACCATTCCAACCACCTAACCTCCCATGAAGATTTCAGTGATCTGTGATAGTGATACTGCCAAGAAGCTCTCCAAGGTTTGCTTATACAAGTCTGTTTGTTGTGTTGTAACATCTGGTTGACTAAGTCCTCAGTTATTTCACCACTAATGTGTCTTGTCCTTTGATCTTTCATGATTTGGTAGAATACAAAACTGGGGGCCAGTATTCCTGATGAAGTTGATTGGATTTTCAAGGACAGTCTTCAATATAGGCCTCTTTTGAAGAACTCCTCCCCTTCTTTGTAATTTGAACTTAATAGCTAGCATGTTATCCCATAAGCAGTTTGTATCTCAAAGCTGCAGACTATGGAACAGTACTTTACCTTTCACAAAGCACTAGTATCCTTTAAAACAAAACCATACTTTTTTCTAACAATCATTTAAGATGCCTTCTTTCCCCGTGCTAAGAGACTGAGTTGTCCCATTTAATAAAAAGTCCAAACCTAGTTTTGGCAGTTCTGTTTCACAAACAGATGGCTATAGTACTTGGTCAGCCAAGTTTGCAAAATTCATCAATATTTTCTTTTGTAAAAACTGATAAGTAATTAAATGTTATATATATATATATATATATATATATATATATATATATATATATATATATGTATATATATATATGTTTTGAGTTCTTGTGTTCCTTAGTACTTAAGGGGAAATGGGCTCAAGAGTGAAAAAAGGAAATGACTGGGGTATCTTTTCTCCAGGTTGGATTTGCAAATTATGTAGTCTGCTCAACTTATCATAACATACTGTGGACCACTGTGCTTTGTCAAGAACAATGGAGTCATAAAAGACTGAAAAGGCACCAGAATTACCATGGAAAAATATAAGTCTGTGTAGTCCAGGTTGTTGATGACCCCAACTACAGTATGAGGTTCCAGTCCTGTGAGAATTTACTAGTAGCTTTCTTTTTTATTGTTAAAATATGTGACATCACTCAAGGCTCCATAGTTGTAGATAGTGTTTGTTAAATATTCTGATTTGGTAACTATGAGAGACTGACTGCACATATGGAAATATGCTGTGCGAAGGTCACAAAAGGAATACTAATGGTACAATAATGTTTTACAGCTTTGCCTCTCAGGTAAACAGACATAATTATGTTTTTAAATTGAAAATTCTGTTTTGTTTACACTTATTTCAAAAAGCTGTGAGTAATTTTCTCCCATTCATTGACTTTTTAGGCCAATGAATACATTGACGCTGACTGGACAATTTAGTTTTGCTGAAATCCATTCATGGGTGAATTTCTGTCTTCCTGAAGTCCCAGAAAAGATACCAGTAGGAGACAATGTTACTTTCTACTTTGAGAATACATTTTTGGGTACAGAGCTGGAGTGTACATACAGGTAATACAAAAAAGCAAATATACTAATGATGAATTTTGAGCAGGAATCATTGTGATTTTTAACACAGCAGTCATAATTATTATTTGTTTGATAAATGAGTGAATTGATCATTCCACATTACTTTAGCAAACATCAGGATTTTGAATTCTATATACAAAACACCAAACACCTACACCAGAATTTGAATGCTGATATTATTTGTAGGGGTAAAGCACCCCCAGTACCTTCCTTTAATGTAGCTTTGGCTCCTGTACCCTCTTATTTAATGTTTCAGTGCCAAAGTTGCTACACCTTCAGAAGGAGTGCCTTTCTGCACTTAATGGCACTCTCAAAAATGTTCATCAAAACTGTTGTATACTACTTACTGAGGTATTTAAGGCTGTGACACAGGCCAAAAACCAATAAAGTATCAAACAGTTTTGAGCAGAGTATTAAAACTGAATAGTTTAAATGACAAGCCTATACAGAATTTATACTTACAACTAATAAAACAGTAAGATTAGAAGGAAATGTATTTTAAAAGTACTCAGTTAAGTAGTAAATAATTTTACATTTAAAGCACTGAATGTTAATAAAACTACACCATTCAGTCTGGCACATAACGCAGTTTCCTAAACACAGAACATGTTACATTGTTTTGCATTATTTTGTTTCTTATCTTATAGATCTTCTTTTAGAATAATCACTCTAACAGAAAATCAAATCATTTAGGTTACCCCTTCTTATCCTTGATTTTCCTCCTAGACTGCAAAATCAGTTTCTTCTGTCTTTCCCTGCACTGCTCTAGTTATGCCATGGTGCCTCTTACTGATCTTACAGATGGTATAGTTTACTGTTCATATCTTCTCACCATTTTGAGAGTTGTACATTTTCTGCCTGCCTGAAGCAACTTTTATTGCGCAACTTGAACTTCTGATTTCTGCAGTTGATTTTGATTGTATTTCATCTTCAAATTTAATGTCCTTGTTTGCAAAGGTTTGTCTACATAGAAGCCCATAAATAAATGCAGTGACGTGCAGCGGTTAACTTTGTCACATTACAGCAAGAGGTTCTCCTGTTCGATTCTCGGTTGGGGTACCTTCTCTGCAGAGTCTGCATGTCCTCTCTCTCTGGTCACATGGGTTTCCTTCAGGTGCTCTGGTTTCCTCCCACTTTTCAAAGACATGCAGTAGGTGGATTGGACACTCTAAACTGGCAATAGGTGAGAAAGTGTGTGCAAGTGAGTGGTATGAATGAACTACCATGGCAGGACTAGCCATGTGGCAGTGTAAACCTTGGCTCAAGATGATTTTCACTGCTGAACTGACACCCCAACCCCATGTTCAAAATGGGAAAAGGGGTTGAGGATGGATGGATGGATTAGACAAGTCACCCTCAAGATTTTCACTTGAATGTTTGTTCTCTTTTGGGCTTAGTCACAGTGTTAGAGTGTAATACTGCATAGAGTTAACAAGCTAAGAAAATCCAAAGGCAAAAAACATTGTCTTCATTTCTAAGAGAATAAAGACTAAAGTCTTTGTTGAAAAAGTTAAAGAATAAGTATACAGTTCAGCTAAAAAGTCTGAACAAGTTAAGAATCTCATTCAAAAGGGTACTGAATTATTTTCAGAAAAATCTCTTCAGACAGATTCTGGGACTCCTTATCAGTTTTTTTCTCCAAAGGCCAATACATTCATTTTTCTGACTCCCAGTGACAGGGAAATTCTTTTGTTATAGTACATGAAGATCTTTAATCAACTCTGTATCAAAAGTTAAAAGTGAAAAAAAAATATCTTTCACTTCCAACGAAGGTACAGTGGTGGATGGTCCATTAGATCATAGAAGTTCTAGAGCCTGAGAAGCAGTTTCCTGGTAAAGAGCTTCACAAACCAATGATCTGAAGTAGGAGATTCATTTGTCTGCAACCTGTGGGTTATGGATCCGATATCGGATCCGAACCGGCATGGTTTACCAGCTATGGATCCAAGCTCTCAGCTCCTCCCCTCACCCATAATACCCTGCTCTACCCTCATGACCTCAGAACTCGTTTGTCGCGCATGGTGACCAGATTGTTTTTCCAGCTCTCCAGCTAAGTGATAGTTTTCAGCATTTAAATTGTAAAATTTAAATAATTTTTGGTTGTTTTGTATGAAAGTGTAGGTTTCCCTTTTGGTATTATTACTTTTTTTTAGAGTTTAATCTAAAATTTATATCCCTCCCCTCGCTGGTAGCGTAGTGTGTGTGTTGGGCCTGTGAGTGATTTTGTTTTAGTTACTTTCCTTAGTTATAGTAACTGTTGTTTGTTAGCTTGGGATGTCTGAGCAGCCCAAGGCTATTTTTTCAAAATGCTCCGAGTGTGGCCATAAGCTTTCCCCAGCTGATGGCCACACTCGGTGTGTTAAATGCCTGGGGGTTGAACACCTCACATCTGGATGTTCCATTTGTGCAGGGTTCAGCCCCAGGGCATTGAAGGAGCGGAGGTCCAAGCTTGTTTTGGCGGGCCTTTTACCGCCGGACTCGGCTTCGACCTCCGCTCCTTCGGGGGTAACCGTCTCCACGGTTATTCCCTCTGCGGCTCCCCCTCCTCCTCCTGGGACTCAACCTCCCGCTTCTGGTTCGGAGGAGAGGGATGCTAGAAAAAGGGACAGGAGGGAGAAGCACCATAAGCGGCGGGCCGAGACCTCTGTTTCGGCCCCGCCAGCCAAGCGGGCTTCTCCCCCGGCTCCATTGTCGGCTCGATCTCCTCCTCCTCGGCTCCGGTCTCCAGTGTGTTTTTCACCGGGACCTGAGGAGGAGGAGACCCGATCTCCGTCGAGGCTATCGAGGAGGCACTCAAGGCCTACCTCGGTAGCCTCGTCGAGATCTACGTACAGCCTATCGGATGCTGATCTGGACCGGATGATGAGAAGGTTCATCCAGGCCCAGATGCAGATGGGAGTGCTCTTGCCTCCCCCCCCCTCTGGGGGGGAGCTCGACCCCCTTTTTCAAGCCGATTGCTCCTTCTCCGACCTGCTACCCGGGTTCTGAGCAGTTGGAGCCGAGCAGCTTCGGAGCCGGGGGTGGGTCGGCGCCGATAGTACTTGGTACTTCGGATCCGACCCTGCCCTCGAGTGCATCGGATCTGACCTCTCGGAGCCTGGATCCGAGCCTCGGATCCGGGGGATCAGTGCTCCTTCGGCGCCGTCTGTGTCGGAGCGCACTGTCCCTTCGGATCCGAACGCTTCGGCGCCGGCTCCGATCCACTCTTCGGATCCGAGAGGGAGCCGATTGTCGGATCCTTTGGTCAAGGTCGGCTCCCCTTCGGCGTTTGATGTAGTGGAGAGGGCCCTGTTGAGGGTCTCCGGACCCCCGGCACTTGTTTCGGCTCCGTCCCGCGCTCCCTCTGCACTGGGTCAGGCTTCCACCATCTGGCCCTTGGGACAGCCCGCTTCTATGCCCCAAGCTGTTCCACTGGAACAGGTTGCTGCTTGCGAGGAGTCCTCTGACAGCCCCCCAGAGGATGTTCCTCGCAAGCATACATGCAAAAGGAGGCACATTGACTCCCCCGAGTCTCTCACGGAAGACACGGATTTGGAGGAAGGGGAAGGCTCCCCACGGTCACCCCCCGAGGATGTCTCATTTGGAGACATCATGGAAATGCTCTGTATAAGGGGGGGTGGTCTGCCCCCAAGTCTTCCTCGGACGAGTCCGTGTTCTTGGAGGCATTTGAAGCGGGCCCGTCTACCTCTTGGGTGTCCCCTCCTGCCGACCCCCTGGTGGACCTCATTACCACCAGGGCGTGGAAGGAACCGGACACCATGGAGCCAATTCCTAAAAGGCCCGACAGGATCCTCAGCCCTCCGTCTGACCGTGCCCATTGGAGTAAGGGGCCTCCGGTAGATGCTATGTTGATGGCGGCGGCCACCAAGAGGGAACTTGCTCAGGAGAGTCCCTCAGTTCATCCCCCGAGCAAGGAGTCTCGGATGATGGACCGCTTGGGGAAGCGGATGTTTAGTTCAGCGACCTTCTCGGTAAGGGCGCTGAACTACCTGGCACACGTCATTAGGATGCAGCGAGATCTCATTAAAGAATACGCTGCATCTCCCCCAGAGTCCATGGCGGAGGAGGACAAAGTGCTGCACTCCACCCGCATGGCCACTCTTAGATCAGTTACCAATACCTCTATGCGGCTACTCTCCCATGCCACGGAAGGCGCCGCTAGAGCTGCAGGGGCAGGTCTAGTCACTAGACGTCAGGCCTGGCTCCGACATTGCGATTTTTCTGAGCCCTTCAAAGCGTCATTTGCGAACTTTGATGGTTCTGCCCTCTTTGGCAAAACCGTTCGCGACACTTTGACCCAGAGCGAGAAGGACGGGAAGACACTGTCTGCCATCGGAATCCTCTTCTCTGCACCCCAGAGGCCCTATTCTAGGAACCAAAAGGGTCAGAAGAAGATGTGGTTCCGGAAGTCGCAGCAATCCCAGCCTGCTCCGGACAACCAGTCCTTCCGTGGCAGAGGAGGACAGGGAGGACGCCGCCCTAGAGGCAGAGGGGCTCCCAGGAACTTCGGGTCCAGAGAACCCTTCTCTGAACGGCCCGCGCAGCAACCCTGAGGGGTTGCCCGGCTGCTCCACTCTGGAGGCAGTCGGGGGACGTTTTTCGGGGCACCTAGCGGCATGGGAGTCCATAACATCAGACCGCTGGGTTCTCCAGATCATATCCAGAGGATACCGCATTCCCTTTCGTCACTTACCAAAGTTGAAGTCCCTCCCAGACGTTCCACCCGGTCAACGGGAGGCCGCTTTGGCAGAAATTGGCCATCTGCTAAAGAAAAGAGCCATCCAGCCCGTCCCCCAGACCAGATCGGATCAGGGTTCTACTCCAGGTTCTTTTTAGTGCCAAAAAAGACGGGGGATCTAAGACCAATTTTAGACCTTTCTCTCTTGAACCTGGCAGTCCCCAAGGAAAAATTCCGAATGGTCACTCTGCAATCTATTCTCCCCCTTCTGGGAGAAAATCACTGGATGTGTTCTATAGACCTCAAAGATGCATACTACCACATCCTGATGGACAGGCGCTCCAGGAGGTTCCTCCGCTTCCGGCTGGGAGCCAGTCACTACCAGTTCCGGGTCCTTCCCTTTGGTCTCACCACAGCCACCAGGGTGTTCACCAAAGTATTAGCAGTGGTAGCGGCCCACCTGAGGCTTCAGGGGGTGCAGGTCTTCCCCTACCTGGACGACTGGCTCCTTACCGCCCCAACAAGGCATCTACTACTATTGGCGCGAGACTCCTTTCTCCATCTTGCTCCCATTCTGGGCATTACAATAAATACAAAGAAATCCAACCTGACGCCCACACAGCTCTTAGATTTTATAGGGGCCAGGTTAGACACAAGGAGTTTAAAAGCCTTCCTCACTGCGGACAGAATTCAAAATCTGCAGCTCCAGGTGCGGGCCATTCTCCACTCAAGTTCTGTTCCGGCGGAGTTGGTCCTGAGGGCTCTAGGGTCCATGGCATCTGCTATAGCACTTCTTCCTCTTGCCAGGCTCAATATGCGCATCCTCCAGTGGACTCTCTTAGTACAATGGTCTTACCTTGCTCTCCCTATGCATCATCCCATTGCGATCAGCAAGGCTTGCAAGCGGTCCCTCCTGTGGTGGCTTCACTCCCCAGATCTCCACGGAGGCCGCCCATTTTGTGCTTCTCCCCCTCTCGCCACGGTGACCACGGATGCCTCCCGCCTCGGGTGGGGGGGGCATTTTGCGGGCCGGACCGTCCAAGGCACGTGGAACGATTCAGAGACCTTACTGCATATCAACGTTCTAGAGATGAGAGCAGTGCTCTTAGCGTTGCTAGCACTTCAGGACTTTCTTCCCTTGGGAACAATTGCGATTCAATCGGACAACATGTCAGTTGTCTGGTACATCAACAAGCAAGGGGGAACGAGGTCTTACCCTCTTTGTCGAGAAGCCATGAGAGTTTGGGAATGGGCAATCTCCACCAACCGCTTTCTAATAGCAACGCACATTCCGGGTCGGTCCAACATCCTGGCGGACAAGCTCAGTCGCACCATTCTGACTCCTTATGAGTGGTCTCTCAATTTTCAAGTAGCGGAACGCATATTCGCACGGTGGGGAACTCCTTCTTGCGATCTTTTTGCCTCTCCCTCAAACACCAAGTGCGACAGTTTTTTCGCTCTGATACCTCCTCCAGGAGGTTCTCCAAGAGACGCTCTGGTGCATGCTTGGCCACCCAGTCTTCTGTATGCTTATCCACCCTTGCTTCTGATGCTCCAAGTTCTTCAGAAAACCTCTCGGGTGGGTTGCAGAATGATTCTCATTGCTCCGTTTTGGCCTCGACAGATCTGGTTCCCCTTCCTAAGGTCTCACTCAGTGAATCCTCCTTGGATTCTAGATCCCATTCCGGATCTAATATCTCACCCATCCTGCATATCTCCTCCGAATCTGGACAACCTGAAGCTGACCGCTTGGCTGCTCCAGTTCCACTCTTGATCAGGACTCCCGGTATTTCGTCCCCCTGTTAAGGCGATCCTGGTGGCAGCTCATAAACCATCCACTAGGAAAGTCTACAGCAGCAAGTGGAAACGGTTTTCTTTGTGGGCGGAGCGGCAAGGCCTGAATCCCTTCACGGTTCCACTCCCTTTAGTGCTTGATTTCTTAACCACTCTTTTTAACGATGGTGCTAGCAGTTCCACAGTCAAAGTACAACTGGCGGCAATCTCACATTACCACATTGGTCATGACTCTAGTCCACTCATGTCAGCCAAGTTGTGTAAAATTTTCCTCAAAGGTACTTTCCTTCTCAGGCCCCCTGTAAAACAAGCGGTTCTCCCCTGGGACCTTTCCTTAGTTCTCCAGGCCTTGACTGCCCCCCCCTTCGAACCAGCGGCTATGGTGGATCTCAAATTCTTGTCTTTCAAGACTGCTTTTTTAGTAGCCATTACATCGGCCAAGAGAGTTTCAGAGCTCCAAGCATTATCAGCTAAACCTCCTTACTTGGTCTTTCATCCGGACCGTGTTTACCTCAGGACCAACCCGTCCTTTCTTCCTAAAGTAGCTTCTGAAGCAAACATTAATCAATCCATTAACCTCCCTGTTTTCTTTCCTAAATATGAAAACAAAGGTGAATACAAGCTTCACTCCTTAGATGTTCACAGGCAACTTAGATTTTATCTAAACAGAACAGCTGGTCATAGGCAATCCGATCAGCTGTTCATTTCCTTTGCTAAATTTAATTTGGGCAAGCCAATTTCTAAAGTATCTCTGTCTTGCTGGATTTCACAGTGTATCTTATTGGCTTATCAAGCTTCAGGAAGGCCCGCACCGGAGGGTGTACACGCCCGTTCAACCCGGTCAGTATCTACCTTGGCAGCCTTTAAGGCTAGGATTCCTCTAGATGATATTTGTGCAGCAGCCACGTGGGCATCATCTCATACTTTTATTTCCCACTACAAGTTGGATCTTGCATCTAGGGGTAGAGCATCCTTTGGCTCCGCGGTGCTTCGGAATATCCTTCCATGATGGCCGCCCAAGATTCAGGTAGCTGGGGACTCTGTCCCACAGGTTGCAGACAAATGAATCTCCTACTTCAGATTTAGAAGTTATGTACTCACCATAACGTTCCATCTGAGTAGGTGTATTCATTTGTCTGCAACCATCCCGCCCTCCTATCCCCCTGGCCTTTCAGTTTCCTGCATATTATGTGTTACCCTTTTCAGGGTGTTCTTGCTGTTGGCAAACTCGATCTGAGGTCATGAGGGTAGAGCAGGGTATTATGGGTGAGGGGAGGAGCTGAGAGCTTGGATCCATAGCTGGTAAACCATGCCGGTTCGGATCCGATATCGGATCCATAACCCACAGGTTGCAGACAAATGAATACACCTACTCAGATGGAACGTTATTGTGAGTACATAACTTCTAATTACAAACTGTGATAAAGGGAGAGCCTGAATTATTACAGTTATGTTAAGGTCACCTCCTTTCAACTCAGGGTCAGGTGTTTCATTAAGTCTCTCCCCCTTTAGTGGTAGATTGGCTGGCTGAAAAGATCACTGCTGCTTTGGTAGGCAAACCTCCAGCACCTATCATGGCAATTCATGGAGCAGATGATGCTTTGAGCTAAGGTTAGTTCAGCCTTCATCTAGTCAGCATACCTCTCAACCTGGAAACATCAAAAATCTGGACAAGGCCCATGAAAAATAGGTACAAATCTGAACGCTGATTAACATCTAATTTGCATACATAATTATGTAACCCCACCCACTCCATTGGAATTGTGGGATACCAACTTTCAAACACAAACTGAAGAACAGACAACCAAAATATGGCACCAGAGTTCCCCTGCAGCCATTCCAATGTTCCATTACCTGGCTATTTCACCCCATTTACCATAAACACTAGTGTGCATACTGCTTTACTTCTACAATGATTATTTGGATTTTATTTTTACATTTTACAGCACAATAATGCACAAACATTAACAAACATCTGCTAAACAAAGCAATACTGTCTCACCATGAAAATAGACTTGGCATTAAAACTTCGCTGCCCTTGAAAGTCACATTCATTGAAACAGCATTGAAACCCACACCACATCCAAAGAAAATGCATCTGGCCAGTGGTGGATAAAGATTACCTTTGGGCTGTCATACATGTGTTTTTTGATGTGCCTTCCTGATTGTATTAAATTATATTCCTTGTATTCTTAAAAGCTATATTCCTTGTATAATACTAGAGCGTGTTTTAAATTTGTTTTGAACATTTTTCCAGTAAGCAGTGAAACAAAATGCACAAACCAATAATGACAAAACTGCCCAGTACCCCAATTCAGAACATTTCCATCATAACAGCCTTAGTAAAACTTGTACAATCCACCAGTATACATAAATATGCACAATCTCTGCAAAAGGAAAAGTCATCTAAATAATTCACATTAAAGAGATCTGTAAGTAACGAAGAGCTTGTTGCTAGCAAACAACTTTATATTTCATTGCTTCATCTAAAAAATAAAGTGCCTGTTGCCCTTGATGAATAAATTGCCTATATTGCATTATAAAATGGTAAGCTATTAGTATTGCAGTAGGGAATGGATGGCAAACTGATAACAGGTTCATAGTTACTAGTTATCTCCATTCTCCGCCAAAGAGGACATTCTTAGGACTACAGCATCCACACCCAAAAAGTACACAGTGCAGTATCAGTAATCTACCTACATAATGTGGGAGTAGAAGCCACAGCCTTCTGCATTAAAAGCAAGTATTCTACCTGTTGTGCTACTAACACAAACAGACTTCACATAAGCAGCACTAAAGTTCTATCCCCCTGAAAAACTATGCCGCACAAGACATCTGGAAAAAGCCAAAATTTATGGGGGGGGGGGGGCAATGGCCCAAAATCAGGGACACGTTTTAAACATTGCTTGTATAATCCTAGAAAAGTTGCTAGAATAAAATGTTTTGTGTTACCACTCACTTCCTGAAAGATAGGATGACTGAAACTTAAATGGCCATCATTTAGTGAATTCAGTTCTCACTGATATGCCAGAAGCCACAAATTTTAAGAGGAACAGACCACAAGTATGAGCTATCTTATCTGCAGTAAGCAATAATACCACAAAGCAACTGACTTTTGTAGTAAGCAATACCACACACAAAGCAATTGACTCCTGCAGTAAGCAATACCACTCAAAAAATCAGAAGCTTAACAGAAAAAGCAATACACTTCTGCAGACTGCAGTTTCTCAATTAGAACTGAAGCTTAATAGAACGGAAAAGCAATACACTTCTGCAGACTCCCGTTCTCGCACAGAACTCCTTAACCAGAAAAAAGAAAAACAATACGCTTTCTGCTGCTGCACCACCAGAATTAGTAGTGTGTGTGACTGTGTGTCTGTGTCTTTTCTTAAACTCCACCTTCACACCCACTAGTGTAACAAGCATTGCATTTTCCCTTTTTTGCTTTTGAAACTTGAAGTCTAAAGACCAGAGTACAAGTTCAAATAAGCTAACAGGAAACCAAACATAATGACTGTACTGACATCCTGTGGACCCGGCTTTCAGCTAGCCCCATTTGCAGTCATTCTGTAATCAGGTTGCAAGACTTTAAAAAAGTCACGTAGTAAGTACAAAACAATAAAGCAAGTTAAGCAACCGAAGGTCTTTTTCTCATTTGCATTTTTTGTAATACCTTGTACTGACCCAAAATAAAGTAAACACTTCTGCACTCTGCCATTCTCGCACATAACTGCCATGTTGGCCCGTTTCTCATTTCAGCTTGCCTTAAATGGAAAAAAACACAAATACCGAAAACACTTCCTGAAACTGCAGAATTAGAAGCTTAACAGAAAAGCAATACATTACATACATGTCTGCAGACTGCCGTGCCGTTTCTCTTTTCAGCTTAAGAGTTTCTCTCAGCTCTCGCACGCGCATAAGGCAATAAATAACTCTTACAATCTTTTTTTGCCCTAGACTCTGCGCACGTGCACACACACACACACACACACACACACACACACACACACACACACACACACACACACACACCTTACCTCCAGTTCCAGCCAGCATAATCTGCTTGTGACAGAATAAATAAATTTCCATGCTAAGCAGCATAATAAATAAATCCAAGCACAGTAGTTCTCCATGGCACGCTAAAGAGAAGCCATCCAAACAGTTCCCGCTCATGTTTAAATCCAAGCAGAACAGTTCTCCACGCTAAAGAGAAGCCAGCAGCAGCAGAATAAATAAATCCAAACAGTTCCCGCTCGCATTTGCCAGAAATACGTGCCCTGCGTGGGCTTGAGCTAAATTCCGACTGGTTGGCGGAGCTAACGTTGCTGATGTCATCTCGCACTTGATGACGTCAGCAAAACTGCGAATTTTTAAATAAATGTTTAAAAATAAATCGGAAATGAAGGGGTGCCACTCGGGAATCATGGCACCCCATTATTTAACCCCAAAACTTGTTTTTTACTGAGTAATTCGGTACAGTTGGGAGGTATGCTAGTCAGTACCTGTAAAACTTCCCTACAAGTTAAAAAAGACAGAGTCTTTTTCCACCTACTTCTGACGAGAAAGCATGTATTTTTAATTTTCATCTTCTCTCTCCATAATATACTGTTTGAGCTCACAAAGGCACATCTTTGCATCATTTTTGTTCTTCAAGCCAACTCCATTAATATCAAAGAATAAAGTCCTGACTTTGACCAGGTGAACCCCATTCAGTATGCTTGTCAGACACCTGCTGGATTTAAAAGTCGAGCTGTAATCTAGCTTTGCTGTATTGTCTGTCCTCGGTTGGAGGGACATGCCTGGGGCACTCTTTCTTCTGGCTGAATTTTCAGTTGAGACTTGAGACCTAATGGAAGTGAAAGTTTCAGGGGGAGCAGGGCTATCCTGAGGGGTTACTTCACTCGCTCAATGAAAGAACACATCTTTATTAATGCCCATTGCAAGCCAACCGTGGGAGTGTTACTAAGCGTGCACAATGGGGCTAGGACCACAAAAAAAAACAACCCTTGCCAGCTTCCTAAATGGTGACCCCAGCTCTGTATTAAATGTTGGCACTCGTAAAGCTAAGTGCCAACATTCCAAAAATGGAAAATGTAGAAGAAGAACAAATATCAAATGTCGATCGTCTCCTTCAAACTTCTTTTTTGCAGGAGGGCAAGCCCCCTGCACATACACCCCTGATGTGGGGGACAAGCTCCCACATATCCTGAACTCATATATACCAACTCTGAGACTGACATACCTCAGAGAAAAGGGATTATTCTGAGAAATGTCCATCTTGAACTTAATGTATGTAAGTCATATTTTCAGCTATTCAGTCTCAGCATTATTGGACTCACTGAAGTGGGTTCTGACATTTCAAACAGTTACCAGTGGTCCCTCTTGGTTGGCTCTTGCTCCAGTGTATGGGTAACAAATGGGCCTGTATTCCTAGTGATAGTCTGATGGCTGGCAGGCAGTGGAGGCAAAAAAAGCTCAACAAATATTTATATTCTTCCCTAGAGACAAATGAATTTAATAAAACAGTTAACATAATTGATGAAACTATGAATAGGTCACACCTGAAATTTCTTCTGTTAAATGTATGCAACATTTGTGTGTGCTCTGTTTGTGCAAGCTATTTGACAATTTACCTTCTGACTCTCATTGTAGCTTTTTTATTTGTTTTTAAAACAATAGATACATCAATAATAAAACAAACAATAACTATTTACATAGGTCCACACAGCTGATCAGTATATCAAAGTTATACATATCAACAACAATTAATATTTTCAAGCAAGTTTTTAAGTTTAAGCCAAGATGTATATGAATGTGTAATATTAGAAGTTCTCATCTTTATAGTATGCAATTCACTACTGCAGACAGTTGTGACCATAGTAAAAAAATTCAACACTAGAGGGGATAACTTTACTTTTCCAATTTTTAGTAATTACTTTTCTGGCTATAGCAAGAATAGACCAGTGAAGAGGCCCTTGGGTATTTGGAATTATCTCAAGGATCGGAGCATTAAATAAAACTAAAGATTTAGAAATATTACATCTATCTGACTATAGAGCTTGAATGACGTTGTTAATTTATTTCCAAAAAGGTGAGATGACTTCACATTCATATACCATATGTGTCCAAACAGCTATTATTTCAGAATCACATCTCCAGCATTTAATTCTATTTGATTTATACATAATTGTAATTTTGTTAGGAGTAACAAATGCTCTGTGTAAGAATTTCCAATATAAGGAAGATGTGGCTTTAATATTTTAATATTATTTTCTTGTATTCTTCAGAGAAGTCTTCATTATTAATTTTTGAGGAATAATTCCAGTAGGAATTGTCTAAATATGTGAAATCTAACATAAGAATTTTATAAATTTGTGAGAAATATGATTTATTTTTCATTGTATTATTATAGATATTTATTAAAAATTCCAATAATTTGGGGAATGATTTTTTTATCTAGGTTAAATATTTATCTCTGTGTTCACAAAATCTCTAAATATTTGTAAAATTAACCAGTTTTCAAAATCTTGATTGTATTTGACCTTAAATTTTCAACAGTATATATATCAGTACCATTTCAGAATTGATGCCAATAAATTAAGTTACTTTGTTTCACTACAAGCATTTTGTTGAAGTTATGAGTTTCTAAGCAGTCATTTGTATATGCAATTGGAAACATAGAAAATTTTAAGTGTTTAATACAGTGCTTAGAATATGTGAACTTTGGGAAAGAGGAAATAATGTTTAAATAGGGAATGTGAGAAGAGGGTGTAATTCCATTTACTCAAAAATCGTTTAATAACCAATTAAAATATTAGGAATTTGTTTATGACTGGTTATGATATATTTATTATTTAGTAATAATATTTCTTGATGTGTTTGTTTCCATTTTTAATCATGAGGAATTTATCCACAATGCTATAACTTGTACAAATGCTGAAGTAGCATACAGTTGAATAGCAGGGAATCTTATTCCACCATTATCCCAACCTTTTCAGTACCAATCAAAGGAAACTCTTGGTTATTTAGGATGCCAAAAATTTAAGTAGAATATTATTTATCTTATTCATCAATTTGTTTGAAGATAGTACTAAAGATTGTAAGATAAACCATATTTTCTCATTCCAGCTTTCTTGATCACATCTGAAGCATCATCCTCAGCCACAGAATGGATACTTATCCCACTGGTTTAAGTTCTGTTGCTTCTAGAGAGAGAAAAAAAAACAACTTACCAGAGAGCCCTTGCCATTTCTGCAGGCTTATTCTTCACCTTAGCAAATGGCGGGTGACTCTTAAGTGGCCAGTAATCATTCCTCAGAAAACTCACTTGCATCTCTGGCTTTCTCTGGTATAGTCCTTCCAGCCAAGACAAACTGGGTATCAACTATGTCCTCTTTGGCTGTTCAGTATACAGTCGAGACATGGGAGAACCATCTTTACTGGGGTAAGAGACTTCTTGATGGAGAAGATATTCCTTCTACAAGTCTGTCACTCAAAATACCTGCAAAGAAAAAACAAAATGTTAAACTTTGCTCACCTGAAGATATGGTATCTGTAAGAAAACATGATATTCTTACCTTAGCCAAAACATTGTTACACCTAATCAGTCCTGATACACAAAATGCAGTACCTGTAAATTAGGTCTTTCAGAATATTCCTGATGAAGGCATAGCAGATGATTCTGATGTAGACATAGACAGGGCTTCCTCTCCTGCAGATTCACAAGCCCAAAACCACACAGAGCCAGGATTCTTGTCTTATTTTTTTAGACTACCATTGCTTCTTAGTTTTGTACTGTACCAACTAGCTCAAAACGTTGTTCTCAAGCTATCAAGAAATGTTTGTATCCTCACAGTATAGCATATGCTGTTTGCCACGTCTTGCTAAGCTGCTGTACCAAAAATAAATATTGCAAAGGAATATTAATGAATCAAAGCATAAGTGGACTTTTTTTGTTTGTAGTCTGACATATTATGTTACACAATGTTTCTTCTGTACTAGGAAAGGAGAAGGAATGTTTAAATCTGACAATATATCTACAATATCCATTTTGAAGGATGTGCTGTCAAAAGAAGCCACCAAAAGAAAAATCAGCCTGAACATATCGTATGGTAAGTTTATTGGTTAAAGCAGAAGTGTTTTTACTTAGTAGTATTAAAATAATTGATATCACAAAAATGTTGTTTACCATACTAGTGACTTTCTTTCCTTTTCACTGTATTTAGATATCAATGAAGAATCAGTAAATCACACACTGAGACTAATCCATCCTAAACTAGAATCTCAGCTATTGCTGGCTAAGAAAGTCCAGTTAATTGACGCACTAAAGGTAAGGATGAAGTAATACACATGTAAAGAACCTGGTACAAACGAGTAAAACAATTTTAAAAAACATAACCAACAACACCCTACTATATTGAAGAGATGGTCTTCATTGCACTGCAGTGTTTCTGGTAGTGTGGAGTACATGGAATTATACAAGCAGCACCTTATGTCTGACTTTAATTATCCTCTTTGATGAGTATCTATTGAATGAGTAACTGTTTTCCGCTTTTCAGCTTGGCACAGTTTTGAAAATGTCCATGGTCTGGGGCATGAGCACCTCTGCCAGTGCATGTCATGGTGTTAAATATTGGACTAGGAGGGTACATTCAACCCTTGTTTTCTCATTTCTTTTTCGGTTACTGTATATCATTCAAGTTAGCATGAGATGCCTAAACTGCTGAAACCTTCAAAGACTTCCTGCAGTCATCAGATCACAAGCCACATCCTGCAATGGCACTGGTTGTATTGTTTTCGAGGCGCATGACATGAAAGTTGCCAAGAATGTGACCACTTCAGTTCTCGGACCTATACGTGAATGTGTGAAGATTTTGAGGCCTACAAACAGGATTGCTGCTTAAAGGGTGTCTCCAGTGTAATTGGCAGGAGTGTCTCTTACGTGATCCTGGGATAAGGTCAGACAATTGGGAGAAGGAAAGAGATTTGCAGGGCAAGCATCTACTAAATCATCATACTTCAAAGTATTTCCCTGTGCTCTGTGATCATGTCTTTCTCCTTCTGTGTCACCTGGCTTTCTTTGGGTAGTAAGGGATCGAGCTTATGTCTGCAAATGAATGATCTCTGTGGGAATAGGAGAAATGCACACCCAGCAACCCCCCCCTGACAGAAGAAAATTTGAATGACATAATGCCTTTTCCTGTACTTGGGCACTCAGAGCAAATGTATGACTGGCCATATCACACATAACAAGCCTTTGAGTTCCCTGGTACATACTTAATGGTGATGCTTGGGCTCAAGGATTCTTCTTCACTGTAATTTTATTTGCTATACCCCCATGCCTGCTAACTACTGAGTCTTCCCCATCTCCCCATCTCTAGAGGATTCATCATCTAGGCTGCCTCACCAGTATCACAGCAATTTTTCTTTTAAATCTGTATCTACTCCCCTTTAGCAGGGAATGTGAGATTCATGTTACCATGAGGGGGCCCACACCTCCTCATGCACATGCACTCTTCCATGCACCTGCTGAGGAACACTAGTGAGCCCAACACACACTCTGGGACCACCCAGAAGTGTTGCCTCCCCTCCTCCAAACTACATCCTCCCTCCCAAGGATATGTATGCCAATTCTTCCTGCTCAAGCTTCACCAAGTGCCCATGAAGCTAATCAAACATAAGTTGGTGGGTCGTAGTCAGGGCTTTATCCATCTGCACCAACAGGGCTGACCGTGACCACTGTAATTTTGACCGTGCTGATGCTTAGGCTAGGACAGTTGTCTTAGAAATGTGTCTGCTCCAGGGAGTGTAGCCAAAGTTCTCCTCTTTTTAAGGATGAGTTAAGGTACCACATTCTGGTTGTCTCCTTCTGGAGTGAGGTCGTCTTCACAAAGTTCCCCAGAAACTCGCTAAATACCTCCAAAAGAGAAAGCAGGTGTTGACTACCTTAGATTATCTCTATGGTGTCCTGGCTGCCTTTTCTTCTAGGAATACTCTCTTCCCTAAGAATTAGGCATCCTGTCTTAACAAGATGAGGACTCCCAATTATCAAAGAGTGTTTTATTTTTCCTGACTTCAGCTGTGAAGTTTTGAAGGAGACAGACTCCACAAATACCTCTGCAGTGGTTCTAACTACCCATCTGAACTGCAAGGTGAAGCCCTTTCTCTGAGTTTGCCCCAGCTTGGAGAATCATAACCAAGGACTGAAGGATTCAAGATGTTCTGTCAGATGACCACATATACAGTTATTAGGACATCCCCCATAAGGAGCTTCACTGAAAGACCATGTAGTCTCCACAGAGGTCATGCAATAATCTTAAACTGTATTCCACAAAGTGGCTGTAGATCTCTTTCATCTTTCAAAGTGAGAAAGAGGGTTCTGTTCCCATCTTTTTCTTTGGTCCATAGGGGTAGTAGCTCATCCCATCTTACACTTCAGCACTTCACCAAGCACATCTAGTAGTGTTCTGGATGATGCTCTCTAGAGGCCATTCTCTTACTGCTCTGCATTTGGATAATGTCACTGGGCATGATGAATGCCTTTTGGTTGAACAGCATATGTGTTCTACACTAGAGTTACATTAATTTAGCCTACCTAGAGTATTTACCTGGGTGCTTGCTATAGCAGCAGAGATCTTGCAGGAGAATTAGTTGTATTGTTCTCCATTACATGGATGCCTGACTTCTGGTGGTCCCATCAAGGGACTTTCTGCTAGTGGCCTTCCTTGGATCATTCTGTGATGCAGGCCCTGGAGTTAACTGTAAAATTGGATAGGTCTTCTGTAGTCTAAACACAGGTGATTTCCTTCACTGGAACAGATTTGGTTACTCTCTGTTGGTGGTGGTTGTTGACCAAAAGTGAGGGCCCAGGGTAAGGATATATAGGATAGATGTAATGGACACTTCTGTGCTTCTTAGTCCTCATGGCAGCCACTGTCATCACCATTCCATTTACAGATGAGGATGCTTTAATACCTAGCATGGTGATAGCAACTGCAGAATCCATCACACTGCTGTGGACTTTCTGCTGGTATCTGGCAGTCTGTCACGGAACTCTCTGGTAGAGTATGCCCACCAAGGTCATTCTGGGTTTCTCTTTCCTGAAGTCAAACTTGTTTTAGTACCCAACTGTGGTTTCGGAAGTGGATTGACATAAACAACAAGGTTCCCTCCTAGTGCAGGCAAAATGGAGCTCCCAAGAAATAGAGCTTACATGAAGCTGCTCAAGCTAAGGGCTACATTTCTTGAATCCAAAGCTTTGCAGAGGGAGAGGAGACCAGAGCCCCTCATGTTTCAGTTAGCCAGCTAAACAGTAGTGTGATGCATGAATAGACAAGGTGGCACATGCCTGTATGGCTTGTGCAGAGAGGAGGTGCAGGTCTGGCAGTGGTCTTTTGGCCAATTCATTTCTTTTGCAACCTTTCACATCCTGGAGGAAAATGCATATGGTGACTCTATCGGCTTCAGACCCACTCTCCACTAGAGATGAGGATAGTGGAGATCCCTTGTGGTCAAGCTGTTTTCTGAAAGGGGCACTACAGAGACTGATGATTTTAACATATGGAAGAATGTAATCTTTCCTCAACTCTGCTTGGCTCTGCAGAGCAAGAGGGACCTGATAGCATATAGGTTCTTCTTTCTGTAGTAGGGAGGATTCCTGTATGTCCTTCCAGTTTTCCATCTGAATCCATACCTGCTAACAAAATTCAGAGGCAAATGGAGTTCTTTTTACCTAAATGTATTAGTTTTCCAGGATCTGTAATTTTACAAGGTTATCCCATTGAATATGGCTCACTTCTATAACTGTAATAACATATCCTAAAGTTGTGATACCTCAGAGCTGAGCATATTAAGTGAGAGTATGCAGGGGCTTTTCTCCATATAAAGTACAGTTGTTTGTTTGAGCATATCTTACTGAAGTGAGTTTTTTGCATTCCTCCAATGAGAATCCAAGGCACTACATTTTTTTTTATATTACCTTCCATATCAACATGATTATAGATGCGCATCATGTTCCTCTATCTACTAAATTTTGATACTGTCTGTTTAGTGGTATTGCATTTGTACTGATAATTTATTGCTTCATTGATTTCTTGTAACATGCACTAATGTCACTTCTTAGAAAGTACTGCTCTTTATATCTTTGTGTGCTATTTCTTGCATGTTCAATTTCAATTTTAATGAATTTCAGTATTTTTGTACTTAGTTCTTCAGACCTCATTTAAACTTTGTTACATTGTACATCTTCAATTTCTTGGAGCTTTTCTAGTCCTTACGGCAGTATTACACACTAGAATAGAAGTAGACAAGATAGGTGTCATACAGTGAAGTGTGATTATAATGCTGTAGATGCTGCTTCGAGCTACCATGTCATGAGCAGTTTGGATAAGGCTGACTTAGCCTAGAACTCAGTCTTATAATGAGGATATAAGGTAAGATTTGCTGCTTGCTCATATGTCTCAAGAATTTATGTTTGGTCAACTAGGAGATCACTACTTCACAGCACTTTCTTCAGCAGAAGCAATTCAAAAGAAAGTAATCCAGCTGTAACTTGGGTACATCATAAAATTGTAGATTCATTCAGCAATCTTTAAAATGGCAGCTGACATCCTTTACTTAGTGTTTCTCCCAAGTACCCCAACAAGGCAAGTTCTAGAGTAATCTTTCTTTCAGACTGTAGATAACCACAGACAAATGGGTGCTACAGGCAATTCAGCAAGCTTATGCAATAGAATCTGTTCAGGAAGCACTGGGAGTGTTAGCCCTACACACACTATCTCATCTGGTACATCTAGCCCTTCAAACAATAAAATATGTTCAAAAATTTCCTCACAGTCAGGGGATAACCTTTTTTTTTTTACTCCAGATTATTTCTGTTTCCTGAAAATCAAAATACTTAAAAGACCAGTCCTAGATTTATCCCATGTGAACAGTTTCATAAATGCAGAGACACTGAAGATGGTGACTGTAAAAATTTTACTCCTTTCATATGTTAAGTCACTTAAGTGGCTACACTAGATGGAAATGCAGACCTTCACATTCCAGCATGACCATCCCATAAAAATACTTCACATTTCTCATTAAGTCATCATTTCCAATTTTCACCTGTATCATGTATAGGTTCATAGGAGGTGGTTACTTGGCTGTCAGCTGAAGAGCCACTTTAAGCCTAGCCAAGCTTACCTATGTAAGGCTATGTAAGACAGTATGACTTTAAAATGGAATGAGCAGTTTTGGTGCCAAAAAGTTTATATAAGTAGCAGTTAAACTTGAAAGTAGTAGTTCTGATGAAGACCAGTTATTATGGTTGAAAGCGCTTAACTCTGTATGCTACATTTTTCGTCTGTTTGCTGTTTTGTTTGTCGTTTCAGTTCGTGTTTGTGTTCTGTGACAATAAACTGTGGATTATCTTTGGCAGTTGTCGGCACTTATTGGTGCATTCACAGATCCATGACTACTGGATCTACTTTTAAGAGTATATTATCAATGTGGTAATTTCCAAAAGATGCCAAAAAGGAGAGGCTTCAGCAGCAATCCTCCTGGGACTTTGTTAGTGACTGGCCACTTTCTGGCTAGTGACTGGCCTCTTTGTGGAGGTGGATTCCCCTATCCTAACTTCTTATGTCCTTTTGCTGAGTTGGCAGGCTATCCATCAGGTGACATATGGATTTATGCCAAATTTTGTTAGTGTATCTGTATCATCTGAGTGAAGTATTGTGTTGAATGCCTTGGCCAAGTCAAGGTAGGCAGTGTGCACTGTTTTGCCCTCATCCGTAGCTTTAGTGACCTTCTTGAAGAAGTCCACCAGTTTAGATAGGCAAGACCCACCTTTAACAAAACCAGACTGAGTAGGTTCCATTGTCCGTAGGATTCCTATGTCATTGTTTATCACATCCATGATGATTCTTTCCATGGCCTTCCATATCAGATGAATCCATGGAAAGCCCTCTCTTTGTGTAGATGAATAACCATTGTTGTCCTCCATTTATTTGGCACAAAATATGTCTGTAGGCTAAATGTTAAAATAGAGATTCGACTGTGCCTGGCAGATCATGTTTCATGCTGTTCAGGAGGCATCCTGGGATATTATCAGGACCCATTGAAACCGTGTATTTGTCCTTAGAGGCACAATATGGACCTGCTTCCTAGTGATGGTTGGTGAAAAAATGATAATAGAGGGTTGACTTGGAATGATAGGTGGTGTACAACTGGAGCTAAATTTATCAGCCATCAGATTTACTATATCCCCTGCCTCTATATAGGTGGTTCCACTTACCATTAGTATGACACATTGTTGAGTGTTTCCTTTAAGACTGCAGACATAACTGAGGAAAGCCTTATGGTTATCCTTAGCTTGGGAGGATGTTTTTTATCTCAGCTTTGGCTTTGATAAACTTGACTAGTCCCCTGGTCCCCTGAGCTGCTTGTTCAGATTTATGAAGCTTTTTTTTCTCTGTAACGCAACTCCCATCCTGTTTATAAACACATTTTCTTTCTTTTGTTATGCATCCTATTTATATTGGAATTCCACTAGGAAAGCCTCCATAGTAGCTACCAAATATGCAGTGCCAATATTTGCAAATTTTAGAAGCAAAACATATCTGTCTTTCCCTAGCTGGATGACTGTGTGATAGTGGCAAAAATAGAGAAAATGTTGACATAGTAATCCATCAAACTAGTGCATTGCTCAATTCACTCAGAATAACAATAAATTACAAGAAATCTTCTCTGACTTACTTAGCATCAGCAGCTTTTCTAGGGGCAGTCATAGAATCAGTACAACTTGGTCTTTTCCAACTCAGAACTCCTGAACAGAGACCAGCAAATTCTGCTACAGTTTTATCTACAAAATGACAGCTGTAAGACAGTTTCTAAGACTATTTGAGATACATGTCTTTTTGCATTCTGCTGGTTACCTCAGACAGTACTATTATTTTGAAGACACCTTAGGGTTGCAAAAGCAATTGGAATCAATGTACAGATCTTTTTGATATGATGATTCCCAACTTACAAATCATAAATAGGGAATTTCCATGGTGGACATGCACAATTTAACCACAGGAATGGCATTATCTCCACCATGCAAAGTTCAGTCTGTGCCTCTAGACTTTTCAGATTAAGCTTGGAAAACACACGTCAACAATTTATCGACTTAAGGCAGCTGGATTTAGCAATAGAAATTTCTTCATATTGCTTCATAGCAACAATGATACAGATGAACACAGTTTACAAGGCCATGACAATCTTCCAATGCAAATTTCAGCCAAACCACTTCCAAATCATTATAAACAATACTGTAGTGATGTAGTAAATAAACACACAAGAGGAAAAGGAATATTTTCATCTTTACAAAGAAACAGTTCAAATAGAGAATAGGTTCTGCAATGCAGTCTCCAGTTTCTAGCAACTCAAGTTCCAGGTTTAAAGAATTGATGGGCAAATGTATTGGGCAGGAAGATGACTTTTGTTCATGAATGGAAACTAGATCCATAGTTTTTCATCAAGTTACACAAATGTGGGGTTTACCAGAAGTGTACTCTTTGCTACTGACCTTAGCTTTATGTTGTACAAGAGTCTGGTAGATAGGCATTTTCTTCTTTAACTGGAATCAGACCTCAGTGTACAACATTCCCCATTTTTTTCCCTTGATTGATTGAAGGTTGTTCTTTAAAATAAAACAGGACAACAACCTAGGGTGATTTTGATAACTTCTCCTTAGCACAGACAACCCAGATTTTGTGTGTTAATGACCCAGATTTCCTTTCCACCATGGCCACTACTTCTGCACATGCCACTGCTAACTCAGCAATGTGACAGAGTGTTATATTCTAGTCTCATATTGCTGACTTAGCACAAAAGTTAGAAGAGATTTTTAAGGACTCTCTACCCCTACTGTCTTTCAATCATCAGTACCCTCCCAGCCATTAGGCCCATTCATTCATAGGAATGAGAGTCGACTGAGAGGAGCCATTAGACATGGTTTGAAGGGTTTTGCTTTAGTCCCATGTTTCCTGCAAATTCTGAGCTCATGGAGCATAAAGGGAAATTTGAAATAGGCTAATTGCATTAGACGTCCCCCACTTCCACAAAAGACATTTCCAGCAAGCAGCCTCATCCCCTTCCCTTGACCCCAGGAAGTGGTCTCTCCAATTTCCACAAGAAAAAATTCACTTCCTTGGGTATTCTTTATGCACCTGCTTCCTTCACCTACCCCCTTAGGAGATGTGAGTGGGACATGCCCCTTCATTCCTCTCCTTCCATGTCCAGCTGTTTCAGTGCTGGGGGCTACAGATGATAGAGCAGGATTTTGTTTTTTCACTACATTCCTCTTCTGACCAAATAGCTTTCCTTCCCAGACACCCTGTTAAACCATTAGTTTCCTGTTTATAAGAGATTCGTGCCTTATTTGTTCCTGAGAGGGTAAGGGTCAAGTGGACTGAGAACAGGGCTGTCATCCATGCAGAAGAATATGTGTTTTGCTTATGGCTTTGTCAGCACTGTGCATGATCTATTTACAACACCCCAGGAGTTGGGCATGCAGTGAGTCTGTCATGCACTGGGCTATCCATCACATTTGCAAAGTACATAAGCCATAATGAGTACCCTGCCACCATACTGGGAAAGTACTGCAGGCATTTTACCCAGCTCCACTATGTAATAGGTCTGTGAATGTGTGTGCTGACACCCTGAGAGAGGCAAACAGACTTCTCCCATGCATTGCTGAGGTACAGTACATGGACTGATCTCATTAAAGCTGGTCAGTCATTTGTGTCTATCAGAAAAGGAAAAGAAAGCTTACCAGTGAGTAAAACAATTATTTCTAAATTCTTGGCACACTCTTGTTTGCTATGACAAATACAATAAAGCTCTTCTAGCCACAGTGAGAGCTTATTCCACTAAAGCAGCAGCTTCCTCAGCAGAATATTTCAAAAATGTTTCTACACAAGATACTTTATAAGTTAAAACATACTCTACTGTGCATAATTTCACAAAATGCAATAACCAGAATGCACAGTCCAGTAGTAGAACAGGTTTTGAAATAAATGATTCATAAGATCCTGTATTTGTCCTGCTCCATCAGAATGGCAGCACTTCTTGGAAATCTACCCATATATATATATATATATATATATATATATATATATATATAAATTTGCTGCAGTGACTTTTCCAAAAGAAAAATTAGCAAATACCATAGTTGTATTTAAAGGAAATGTCAACCCTTTCCAACAGTTTAATTCAACCCTTGGGTTGCATTTCTTCCTACAGTGTGATTCTATTATTGTTTAGGTATCAGAAACCTGCTTGTACTTTATTTGATGATGACATGATTTATTTTGCACAATATCAAGTTTCAGTAAGAATGCCCTACTTTGGGCATCTAAAAAGATGGCAGTCTTAATAGCTGACCACTTGGCTTGTTAAGTGATATTTTCTACAACTGCAACAGTTTCACAGAAAATTGTGTTAGTCTTACACTCAGACCTCTATTGATTTTTTCATGTTCAAGGATTGTGGTTTTGATGACTTGTTAGTATGCTGCAATATAACAAATCAAGGGGTAGCAGTGCAGCAGAAGTGGGAAAATGTAATGTATGAAGACATTTGTGCCTAAGTTTAAACAAAGTCAAGAAGATAATAATACTTTTGAGCAAAAATAGCATTTTCAGGTCAGCAACTAAGCTTTGTTTTCTATTGCTTTGGATTCTCTCCAACAATTACCAACTGCTGAGGGTCTTTGAGGATAGGCATAACAGATATGTTATCATTGTATTAGTCAATCTTTGAGTAGACCCTTTGGTAGTGAGTGCCTATTACCCTTTTGCTGTCACAATATATTTGGATATCTTCAATATTTGGATGTCTTCTGCATCCAGTGTCAATGGATGGATTTCTTTCTGTAAGTCATGCAGGTAAGGTATATCGTTTTATATTCTTATTTGTATGTTTTTCAAGTGTGCTTACCCATTGCATGGGGTTATACTAGACAGTGTATGGTCTGAGGATGTGTGACATCATCTTCTATGCAGGCATGGGAGTTTTGCTGCCCTAGCTATATTGGATGTCACTACATGTGGAATAAACTACTGAGGGTGTCCTCCTAGTGCGGCTTCAGGTATCATATTGTGCGCAGACAGGAGGCATGTGTTGTCCCATCTGCAAATTCTACAGACTTTCAGATGGGCTAAATTTGGGATATCAGAAGAAGAAAAAAATGCCAGCAGTTGTACACTGCTGAGGGCCTTCTTGAAGATCATCTGATACAGTGAGTACATAGCCGCTGCTTACACAGCTTGCTAAAAGAGTTGAAATGAGTGAGCGTGGAAGAACTACTGATGGTAAAAGATTAATATTTCCAAAGCACAGTATATCTTTGAGCTATAGGTGATGTTTAATGGTGTTTTCTTTGTTTGCAAACTGTAAGTCCATGTCTGAGATGAGGATATTAACTTGTTAACTGAAGTAACAAAAATGATAAGATTATTGTGGAAATCAGGCTTTCCAATTAAATCACAGTAAACTGAAGTGAAACTCTGGAATTATAGCTGTAGTCCAATGCATAGAAGTAGTAACAGAATCATTTAAAATGTAGAACCATCAAATAATATGATGGGATGTTGTCCTATCTCACCTTCATTCTTCACTGGTTGGCTTCAGAACCAATCCTCGGTTCCAACTCGGCCTTATACAAAAGCTCGAGGTCTTCCACTAACTCGTGGTTGTAACCCTATCTCATCATGCTCTAGGAAAGCTCCCCAGATCTCGTTTGCCACTAAACAAGATCAGGTGCTTTCTGCTGCCTCTGTCTAAATGAAATAATTTCTTTATTCTACTTTAGGATAATTAGTCTTAATTACTTTGTATTTAGCTACTGTTTGTTGAGTTTTTTTTTTTTTTATGTTTCTGCTATTTGTGCTGTTGGCTGTCATTTTTTCCTCAAGGCCTTTTTCAACCTATCCCTGCTTAAATTTTACTCCTAAGCCCATCTTAGTTAGAGGGCTTCCTTTTCTTTAACTTCTAGGCTTGTTTAAGTTAGAGAGCCCGTTTAACTTATTTTGTTGTACCTATTTGTGAGAGAGGAGTTATCGTTATTACCTTCTTGTAGTTAAGCACATTCTAGTTAGAGGCTTCCTTTCCTTAGCTTTAGGCTCGTTTAAGTTAGAGAGCCGTTTGACCTAAACCTTATCTTCTATCTCTCTCTAGATTACCAGGCAAGATCATTTGAGTTAGAGAGCCATCTTGCCCATTTAAGTTAGAGGGTATTTTTTTCTGTGGTTCTTTAAAAAAAAAAAAAAAGAATTCTGGTATTTTGTTGTTGTTGACTTTTTCCTGTCATGTTTACTAAACAGTCAGAAGATAGCAAACCCTCTGGGTTTAAAAAATGTGGGAAATGTAGCCAAATAATGACCATCACTGATGGGCATACAGTGTTTGTACTGCCGTGGAGAGGTACACCTCCAGGAGTCGTGTGCTATATGCCACTCCTTTAGTCTCGGGGTGCTTTTGGGGAGGAAGAATAAATTAATACTCAGAGGATTGTGGAAGACCTCTTTTTCAGAGGCTATTGAAGGTGGTCAGGGTCCTTCAAAATTGGGCCATTCCCCCTCTTCCAAATCGGACAAAGTTGGAAAGAGATCATCATCTTCTTCGGACTCTCAGTCAGAGCCAACAAAAAAAGTGCAAAAAATGTCAACTTCAGAAACGAAGACGGTTGGGCCCGGGAAACCTTCCACCCCGACTCCTTTAGTTTCAGAGCCATTGGGTTTCCAGGTACGGAGCTGATCCCCAGAGTTGGAACTGGTATCTCCAACCTTAAGATCTCCATTACTACAGGCATCAAGATCCCCTGCTCCCTCCTGTCAATCCTCCAGGAGCCTTTCAGATGACGATGTGGATCACATGGTGCGGAGGCTATTGAGGACATTGACACCTGCCAGATTTTTGTCAGATCCGACCCAGAGGGCGTCGGAACTGACTCAGCCTACCCTTTCATCATCGATTCCTCCTCCAAGTCGATCCCAGACCTCGGAGCCAGAATGTCTAGAACTGATCATAGTGGAACCATCGGAGTCAAGACCTGTCCCTGAATCTTCGAGCCCGACTACTGCTCTGATGTCCTTGGCTCCATCTGAAATTGAGGAGTCTAGGAGCCAATGCTTTCCAGTCGGGACAGTTGTCGGATCCGACCTTGCCTCTTGAGGCCTTGATGCGGGTGAGCTCTGCTCCTACCTCAGCATCTGAGCTGACCCCCCTGGTTCCGGGATTCCCTCTGGTTCTTCGGAGCAAGGAGTTTCCTTGGACCAGGGGCAGGGGGCTTTTGAGGTAATGAGAAGAGTGCTGTCTCCACAGACAGGTCCACTCTCAGGTCCGGACATTCTTCCCCCAAAGGCACCAGTGTCAGTCTTGGCCCCACTGCATCCACAGAAATGCAGAGACCCTAGGCCTCAGGATGCCTCATTGGGTGAACCTCTCTCTTCCGAAACCTCTGCAGAATAAGAGGAAGTATTTAGACTCCCCAGAGGAGTCCATCACTTCTAATACAAACCTTGATGAGTCGGAAGTGTCCCCATGGTCACCCTCTGTGAATATCTCCTTCCCAGACATCCTAGAAATACTTAAGCAGAGAGGTGGCTGGAAGCCCATCAGCCCTTCTGAGGATGAGTCTGTATACCTGAAGGCTTTTGGGTCTCAGCCTTCAGCCACTTGGGTGTCTCCCCCTTCGACGAGCTCATGGAAGTAGTTAGTCGAAAGGCAAAGGAGTCTCCAGATTCAGTGTTACCTGTTCCTTGGAGATCAAACAAATTTATTATTGCACCTTCAGACAAGGAGTTTCTTACCAAAGATGTCCCAGTAGATGCTATGGTGGTGGCGGCAGCCACCAAAAAGGAACTTTCAGAGACATCCTCATCTGTCCATCCACCGAACAAAGAGTCTCGTATGATTGATAGATATGGAAAGTGCATTTTCTCTTCAGCGACTTTTGCAGTCAGATCAGTGAACTGTCTGACTCACTTTACTAGGCTTCAGAGAGATCTCCTAAAAGAGCTAGGAGATACCCTCCAAGGTTCAGTAGCTGCAGAGGTGTCAGATAAGGTTTCCTCTCAGCTCTCCACCTTAACCTCAGTAGTCAACTCCTCCATGAGGCTCATTTCTATTGCAGCAGATGGAGCGAGCAGGGCAGCGGGTTCAGGAGACATTCCTGGATGTGCTTGTGTGACTTTGCGGAACCTTTTAAATAATCTTTTGTTAATGCCCCTTTCAATGGCTCATCCTTGTTCAGGCCCAAATTCAAAGACACACTACCCAGGTGTGAACAAGAAGGAAAGACTCTCTCTGCCACTGGAGTCCATTTCTCCCTACCTACCAGGCCTTACCCAAAAGGTCAGAAGGGGGGAAAAATGTTGTTTTGAAAATCCCATAGGGCTTTCCAGGACACAAGTGGTGATTCTTCCCCCTGGGGCAGAGGGAGAATTGCCAATGGAAGACGCCAGGGGGTCCGCAAAATCAAGGCGACAGGAAATCATTCCATGGTAAGCCCTTTCAGCACTCCTGAAAGGAGGCCCATCTGTCCATCTCTGGAAGCAGTCGGGGGTCGCTTATCTTTGTACCCAGAACCTTGGCTAAAAATAACAAAAGGCAAGTTGGTACAAAGCATCATATTCAGAGGCTACTCTATACCCTTTTCTTTCCCCGTCCCAAACATAAAAAAAATCCCACATGTTCCACCCAGTCAAAGGGAACAGGCAACTCTAGAAATACAAAACTTACTAGACAATAGAGACAGTCCTTGCAGACCAAATAGGATCCACAACATACTCAAGGCTCTTTAGTTCCAAAGAAAACAGGGGACTGGAGACCCATCCTGGATCTCAGCAAATTGAACAAGTCAGTAAGAAAATCAAAGTTCTGGATGGTAACACTGCAATCGATACTCCCTTTTTCTGGGATAAGACGATTGGATGTACTCAACAGATCTCCAGGATGCGTACTACCACATAAAAATGTACAGGCGATCCAGGTGTCATTTGCACTTTCAGCTGGGAGCCAGTCACTACCAGTTTCGAGCTCTGCCCTTTGGTCTCACTACAGCCCCCAGAGTGTTCACCAAGTGTATTGCAGGAGTCACGGCTCACTTGAGACTCCTTGGATTCAGAGTGTTTCCATACAGAGATGGCTGGCTCCTAACCGCCACCACTGAGCGTCTACTAACAAAATCGAAAGGCACCACCTTGCAGCTCTGCTTTTACCTAGGAATCTCAATAAACTACGAAAAATCTGCCTTGTTGCCATCTCACTGTATCGTTTTTATAGGAGCAGCTCTAGATACAACAAATATGATGGCAAAACTTCCTTCCAAAAGGGTACACATTCTACAACTTTAGGTCCTAATTACTTTCCTAGAAAAAAGTACGAACAAAAACAGCACTGATAGTCGTAGGCACTATGGCAACAGCAAGAACCCTAATTCCATTAGCACAACTGCACATGAGAATTCTACAGTGGTTACGGGTCACTCAGTGGTCCATGCAGGAACTATCTATGTCCCACCAAATTATGATAACAGAATCTTGCAAGAAAGACCTTCGTTGGTGGCTTCACTCCACTTTTATGGCATTAGGTCGACCCTTTGTTCTTCCACAACCTTTAGCCACAGTGACCACGGACGCTTCCCAGGTAGGGGGTGTATTATCTGAGAAAGACCATCCAAGGCACTTGGCAGAATCATGAGGCCCATTTGCACATCAGTGTCCTAGAGATGAGGGCGGTGCTTCTAGAGTTTCAAGTATTCCAGGACTCTCTTCCACCTGGAACTGTTGCAATACAGACAGACGTATTGGTTGTGTGGTACATAAACAAACAAGGAGGGACCAGGTCTTACCCCCTGTGTCAGGAGGCCCTCAGAGTATGGCGCTGGGCAACGTCCTTCCAACACTTTCTGATAACCCAACGTGATAGCAGACAAACTCAGCAGAGAGATTCTGATGCCTCAAGAGTGGTCCCTAAAACAAGAAGTAGCGGAGATGATTTTTCCATAAATGGGGCCAGCCTTGCTGTGACCTTTTTGCCACGTCCATGAATGCCAAATGCAGCAGCTATCTTTCCCTTATCCCCCCTCCAGGGAAGTCACCAAGGGATGCACTTATATATGATTGGCCCTTGGGTCTCCTCTATGCCTTTCCTCCCTTTCTGTTGATACCCAAAGTTCTTCAGAAAGCCAATTCCTTGGGAAGGAATTTGATACTCCTTGCCCCTTACTGGCCTTGTCAAATCTGGTTCCCACTTCCTTTGGCCTCATCTTCAGCAGGAGCACTGGATTCTGGACCCAATTCTGGACCTTCTGATTCATGCATCAGGGATGCTCCACCCCTCCCTTCAAACCCTCAAATTAACAGCTTGGCTGCTTTGATTCCAAACATAGTCAGGCTCCCTAACCTTCCGCCATCAGTGAAACGTATCTTGATCTCGTGTCATAAGACTTCAACGAGGAAGTTATATGCCAGCAAATGGAAGTGATTTTCTTCTTGGGCTTTGAATAACCACATTGATCCCTTCTCTCCTCCCATACTTTCCATTCTTGAATTCTTCGCAAAGCTATTTAACGAGGGTGCAGCTGCAGCTACTATTCGAGTTCAGTGAGCAGCGATTTCCAATTTCCACATAGGTGAATTGGGTTAAATATGATGTTCCACAGACTTTGCAAGGCTTTTCTTAAGGGCACTGTTTTATTAAGGCCACCCATTAAAGCCCCTCCAGCACTATGGGACCTAAACTTTGTCTTATCTCATTTGATTCTTCCCCTTTTTGAACCTGCATCATCCTGTGATCTAAAGTTTTTTAACTTGGAAGACAATTCTTTTGATAGCCATCACTTCTGCTAGAAGAGTTTCAGAACTACAGGCATTGTCAATAAAGCCCCCTACATGCTTTTCCACAAAGACAGAGTATCCCTATGAATAAACCTATCTTTTCTACCCAAAGTATGCTCAGAATCTAATTTGAACTAATCCATAACCCTACCAGTTTTTTCCCCCAACTATGGCAACAAGGTAGAATATATGCTACACCAACTAGATGTACATAGGCAACTACGCTTCTACTTGCATAGGACAAAGGGCTTCAGTAAATCTGATCAATTATTTGTATCATTTTTAGACTACAAGAAAGATGCTCTTATATCAAGTCACACTTTTAAAATGGTTATCAGATTGTATTACTTTTATTTACAAATCTCAAAACAAAGAACTCCATGAAAAAGGAAAAAGTCATTCTACAAGAGCCATAGCAACCTCCTCTGCCTTTCGGGTGAGACTTCCAATTGATACCATTTGTGCTGCAGCAACATGGGCAAGGACTCATACCTTTATCACTCATTACAAAGTGGATTTGACCTCCAGCAACAGGGCCTCTTTTGGGTCCACTGTTCTGAAGAATATTCTCCTGTGAGCCACCCAAGAAAGATGGTGCTAGGGATGCTGTCCCAACCAGTGAAGAATGAAGGTGAGATAGGGCAACATCACATAAAGACGTTATGCACTCGCCATAATGTTCCATGTGTGTTATCCATCTTATCTTCATTCTTACATTCCACCCTCCTTCCCCCTACCTTTGGCTCCTGGACAACTGAGTAGTTACAATTGGAAGTAAATGATGTTAAGTTGTCTATCTCACCTTCATTCTTGCTGGTTGGGTTCGGAGCCAATCTTCGGCTCCGACTCAGCCATCTTCAAAAGCTCGAGAGCTGCTTACTGGCTCGAGGCCCCCCTATATCTCATGATGCCTGGCGCTAGATACCCAGATCTCGTTTGCCGCTTTCGCTACGAGGTTGCGTTTACTGGCTCAGGTCGTATATTTTTCACTTTATTACTATATATTAGGGTTTATTGTATATTATTGGTTTAAATATTTACTGTTTTTTTTCATAGTTGTAGGTATTCCTAGTGTTTAACCCCCCCTTGAAAACTCGTTTTCTTATTAGAGAGTTTTTTCCGCTCCCTCCCCCCTTCCGTTAGGGTAGGCCGTTTTAGTTAGAGGTTTATCTTTAACATTGTAAATTCTTTCTATAAAAATTGTAGTATTTGTAGGTTAGTTTTAGGCTATCTTATACTATTTTTGTGTGTGTGCTGTTTGGGTGTGGTAACTTGTGTGGACTGTGTGTTTTTTTTTCTAGTTACCAATTCCCCCTTAGTACTCTTTATTAGTATTGTGCATTTCCTTTACAGGAATGTCTAAAGACACTAAAGTGTGAGGATTCAAGAAGTGTGACTCATGCTGTCAGAAAATGTCACTGACAGATGGTCACACTTCTTGTGTCTACTGCTTGGGCTCCCTACACCTGCAGGACTCTTGTTCGGTGTGTCACGCCTTTAGTCCAAGAGTCCTGCAGGAGCGTAGGAATAAGCTTATCCTTAGGGGTTTGCTTAAACCTGAACGACCACTGGCAAAGACTCAGTCAGTGAAACCTTCTAGGCCATCGAAGCCGCCGGCTCCCAGCTCGGAGCCATCGCCGGGTATGGCTTCTGCTTCAACTTTGGTTCCAGCTGGAACCGAATTACCTATCTCTATGTCAACTTCGGCTCCGGCTGGAGCCGAAGTACCTATTTCCCAGTCGGCTCCAACCCTCCTGTCGGAACCTTCAGGGAGTCGAAAACGCTCCAGGTCACCATCCTTGGAGCCAATACACTCGGCTCCAGGGTCTCCCTTATTGCAATCTGAGCAGAGTCATCGATCCCACTCTTCTCGGTCATCTAGGCTATCTGACCATGATTTGGAGAGAGTGGTGAGCAGGCTTTTAAAGTCGCAGGCCATGGCTAAAATGCTATCAAGCCCCCCTCATCAGGGTTCTGCTCTACCTGTTTCTACAATAGTTCCTCCTTCGACTCATCCCTTGAGTTCGGAGCCGGAGCATGCTGTGGCTGGAACAGTGGGTCCATCGGCATCAATACCTCCCCTTTCAGTTCCGTCATCGGCTCCGATCTCTTCCATGGTGCCGTCCTTGGAGGGATCTGGGCGCCAGGACTCCCTCGTTGGCTCCGAGGGGGCGAGTGGCATCGGACCCTTGTCTGACCCCATTCTCCCTCTCGGAGCTTCGGTGCAGGTGAGTTCAGCTCCTACATCGGCTTCGGAGCCGTCTCTCTCGGTGCCGGGAAGGATTCCGGTCTCTTCAGAGCTGGAGCCTTCTCTGGTATTGGGAAGGGATGCCTTCAAGGTCATGAGGAGTGTGCTGGCATCGGAGTCAGCCTCACGGTCAGCCCCATCGGCTCCTCCCCCCATGGTGCCTGCTCCTGCCTCTGCCCCTCCTCCAGACCCCAAGCGTGGGGAACAAGCACTCCATGGCACCCCATTGGGTGCATCTTCCTATTCCGAGGCCTCCCCCGTTCATTCAGAGGAGCCCCCTCGAAAGAGGAAATGCAAGAGGAAGCATGTAGACTCACCTGAGTCTGTCACTTCAGATACCGACTTGGAGGAGTCGGAAGGGTCCCCGAGATCCCCCTCCGAGGACGTCTCCTTCTCAGACATCCTTGAAATCCTTAGGCAGAGGGGGAACTGGACTACCCTTGACCCTTCCGCGGATGAGTCGGTATTCCTGGACGTGTTTGGTTCCCGACCCTCCACCTCCTGGGTGTCTCCGCCTTTCGATCCACTGATGTCGGTGGTGGCTCGAAAGGCGTGGTCAGCTCCAGACACAATGGAACCAACTCCCCGCAGGCCCACAAAATTCATCACTGCCCCTCAGGACAAGCAATTTCTGACCAAGGGTGTTCCCGTTGATGCCATGGTGGTAGCAGCGGCCACTAAAAAGGAGTTGGCTGAAACTTCTTCATCTGTCCATCCCCCTAACAAGGAGTCTAGGACGATGGACAGATATGGGAAGCGGATGTTTTCCTCAGCGACCTTTTCCATGAGGTCTCTGAACTATTTGTGTCATTTTACCCGCCTTCAAAGAGATCTCCTTAAAGAGTTAGGAGATACCCTTCAAGATCCATCAGCTGCGGGGGCTCAGGCTAAGATTGCCTCCCAGCTGGCGACTCTAAATTCTGTAGTAAACTTCTCCATGCGGCTCATCTCTTATGCAGCCGATGGAGCGAATAGGGCCGCAGGCACAGGTGTGGCTTTGAGGAGACACGCTTGGATGTGGCTATGCAACTTTGTGGAACCCTTCAGGGCATCTTTCACCAACACCCCCTTTGATGGTTCTGCTCTGTTTGGACCACAGGTGAAGGATACCCTTACCAGGTGTGAGCAGGAAGGCAAGACTCTCTCTGGTTGGAGTCCGTTTTTCCACTCCTTCAAGACCGTATCCCAAGGGTCAGAAGAGTGGGAAAATGTGGTTCCGGAAGTCCCAGGGAGCCGTGCCTGACACACGTGGAGAGTTCCCCTCCAGGGGCAGAGGAGGGAACAACAATAGATGCCGCCCAAGGGCAGAGGGGGTTCGCAAAATCAGGGCCAAAGAGAATCCTTCTCTGACAAGCCCTTCCAGCATCCCTGAAGTGCTGCCCGACTGTCCACCTTCGGAGGCAGTCGGGGGAAGATTATCGCTGTACCCAAAAGCCTGGCAAAGTATAACACAAGACAAATGGGTACTTTCTATAATATCCGAAGGCTACAAAATCCCCTTCTTTCGCACTCCACTCCTTTCCAACAAGTCCCTCCCAGATGTTCCACCCAATCTAAGGGATCAGGCAGTTCAAGAAATTTCAAAACTGCTAAGGAAAAGAGCCATCCAATCAGTCCCAGCAGACCAACAAGGATCCAGAATTTACTCAAGGTTCTTTTTGGTACCAAAAAAGACAGGGGACTGGAGACCCATTCTGGATCTGAGCAGACTAAACAGGTCTGTGCAAAGAATGAATTTCCAGGTGGTCACACTACAGTCCATTTTACCTTTTCTGGGTCAGGACAATTGGATGTACTCCATAGATCTTCAGGATGCGTACTACCGTATCAAAATCCACAGACGCTCCAGAAAATTCCTCCGCTTCCAGCTGGGAGCCAGTCATTATCAGTTCAGAGCTCTGCCCTTTGGTCTCACCACAGCCCCCCAGGGTGTTCACCAAATGTTTGGCAGTAGTCACCGCTCACTTGAGATGGCAAGGATTCCAGGTGTTTCCATATTTAGATGACTGGCTCCTTACTGCAACCACCAGGCATCACCTGCTGCAAGCCAGAGACTACACCATCCCAACATGCTCCACTCTAGGCATCACAGTAAATTTTGAAAAGTCTGCGTTGTCACCTCGTCAATCTATTACTTTATAGGTGCAAACTTAAACACAAAGGACATGTCAGCCACTCTCCCAGTAGACAGAGTGTTAACCATTTGACAGCATGTCCAGGTCTTATTAGGATGCAAAAGGATTCAGGCCAGATTCATCCTAAAACGTTGGGTCTCATGGCAGCAGCTATAATACTAGTCCCCCTTGCACGTTTTCACATGAGGATTCTTTAGTGGATGCTGTTCACGCAATAGTCCTTCCAGCAACTCCCATTGTCTCACATGATATTGATCACTCAGTCATGCAAGAACCAACTTGTTTGGTGGATGGTTTCCCCATCATTACACAAGGGCAGACCATTTGTTCTTCCTCCTCCAGTAGCTACGGTGACAACGGATGCCTCCCTGATCGGGTGGGGGGGGGCATTTTCAGGGCAGAACAGTCCAAGGCACCTGGCAGCCTCACAAGTACCATCTGCATATCAATGTATTGGAGATGAGAGCCGTGCTTTTAGCGTTGCAAGCTCTTCAGGACTCTCTTCCCACCGGGACTATTGCAATTCAGACAGACAATATGTCAGTGGTATGGTACATCAACAAGCAGGGCGGAACCAAGTCATATCCCTTATGTCGAGAAGCACTCAGACTTTGGCAGTGGGCGATCTCTTCCCAACGGTTTCTGATAGCAGCGCACATCCCTGGGAAGTTCAATGTTATAGCAGACAGGCTGAGCAGAGCAATTCTCATGCCTCACGAGTGGTCTCTCAATCAGACTGTGGCAGACAAAATCTTCCGCAAATGAGGTCAGCCTTGCTGCGACCTTTTTGCCACCCCCTTCAACAGCAAGTGTGACAAGTTCTTCTCTCTCCTCCCTCTTCCCGGGCACTTCCCCAGAGACGCTCTAGTTTACGATTGGCCTCAGGGACTTCTTTATGCATTCCTTCAGTTTCCCCTGATTCCCAAACTAATTCAGAAGGCTACCACATTGGGATGCAACATGATCCTCATTGCCCCTTACTGGCCTCGACACATTTGGTTCCCTTTCCTGCATCATCACCTTCTGGAGCAGCCTTGGACCCTGGACCCAATTCCAGACCACCTGATCCATCAATCGGGCGGGCTGCACCAATTTCTTCATTCTCTCCAGCTCACAGCTTGGTTTCTCCACTTCCGACATTAGCCAGGCTTCCTAACATTTCCCATTCAGTGCTTGAAATCATCTTATCCTCGCATAAGTACACCACTAGAAAAACTTATGCTAGTAAGTGGAAACGTTTTTCCTTATGGGCAGAGACCAAGAACATAGACCCTTTTTCAGCCCCTGTGCACTCTGTTTTAGAATTTCTAGCAGAACTTTTTCGAACTGGATCCTCTTCTGCCACGATTTGAGTTCAGCTAGCTGCAATTTCAAATTTTCATACGGGCCTATCTGATTCAAGCATCATGTCCCATAAGCTTTGTAAAGCCTTTCTTAAAGGGACCACTCTACTCAGGACCCCCAGTAAGAGATCCCCTGCCTCCGTGGGATCTAAATTTGATTTTAGCTTCTCTAATACTACCCCCCTTTGAACCGGCAGCTTCTTGCTCCTTAAAATTTCTTTCTTGGAAAACCCTTCTTCTGGTTGCAGTTACGTCGGCTAGAAGAGTTTCTGAACTTCAGGCTCTTTGTGTTCGTCCTCCTTACTTAGTTTTTCACAAAGATAGAGTTTCTCTTCGGAATAACCCTTCCTTTCTTCCAAAGGTTACTTCTGATTAGAATTTGAATCAGTCCATTGAACTACCTGTGTTCTTTCCAAATTATTCCAACAAGGCAGAATACAGTTTACATCAGTTGGACGTTCATAGACAATTACGCTTTTACCTACATAGAACCAAGCAAACCAGAAAATCAGACCAGTTGTTCCTGTCTTACACTGAGGGAAAACAAGGCTTACTGGTGTCAAAAGTCACCTTATCTAGATGGTTGACTTCTACTATTACTTTTATTTATCAGTTAAGAAAAAAAAAGCTCCCTGCTAAACCCAAAGGTCACTCCACCAGAGCTCTAGCTACTTCTCTGGCTTTTCAAGCCAGATTACCAAAGGAAACTATATGTGCGGCAGCTACATGGGCTAATCCACATACCTTCATTTCGCATTATAAACTGGATGTGACCTCCAGAAGCAGAGCTGATTTTGGTTCCACTGTTCTGAAGAGTCTGTTCCGATGAGCCACCCAGGATTGAGGTGCTAGGGACGCTGTCCCAACCAGCAAGAATGAAGGCGAGATAGACAACTGAACATTAAGAAGTTATGTACCTACCATAACGTTCCATGTTAGTTGTCGTCTTCTCGCCTTCTTTCTTGCGTCCCACCTTCCATCCCCCTATCCTAGTAGACCAAGAAGAGTTTCTTATGTTTTTTTATCACTGGCTGAGTCTTCTCTGGCTTCCACTTCCCACTGTCAGTCTCTCCAGTAGGTTCAGGCATCCTGCTATGTTTTACTGGGTTGTTATTATTATAATTGTTATTATTATGTCTGTAGTTAGGTTTATCAAACGAGATCTGGGTATCTAGCACCAGACATCATGGGATATAGGGGGGCCTCAAGCCAGTAAGCAGTTCTCGAGCTTTTGAAGATGGCTGAGTCGGAGCCGAGGTACGGCTCCGAACCCAACCAGCAAGAAAGAAGGCGAGAAGAAGACAACTAACATGGAACGTTATGGTAGGTACATAACTTCTTATTCTCCAACCTTCTTCATTGCTGTATAAGTTTTTGATAGTTTTTTATATTGGTACCTAGTGTTATATCAGCAAACAAGACCTGGGGAACTTTCCTAGGGCATGATGGGAAAGGGTTACAGCCACAAGCTAGTGGAAGACCTCGAGCTTTTGCATAAGGCCGAGTCGGAACCGAGGATCAGTTCCAAATCCAACCAGTGAAGAATGAAGGTGAGATGACAACACACATGGAACGTTATGGTAGTACATAACTTCTTTTTTGAAACATATGATATAAGGAACAGGGATTTGGTTTTCTACATTGTCAAAAGGCCTTTATACTTAGAGAAGCTTATTAGGAATTTTAGTATAAAACAGAATTGAAGGAGAGAAAAGACAAACTGCTTTCTTTAAAAATAGCTAAACATTAAGATGACTGTGCAACAACAGACATGGATGTAAGCAGGGCCGGTGCTAGCATTTTGGGGGCCCCCAGCAAGGTTCAAGTTGGGGGCCCTACTCAAGAGAATATCAAGCGTGACCACATTGCCATTACACCTCCTTCCCTGTCAAGCTCATCCAGCACCATTTAACCACTAGTGTCACTACATTCAGATCATAAGAATTTATGTGCCAAGCCACAGACTGGCATTTAGTACCAAGGTTACATTATGATAAACTTCTATACTACAGTATGGTAGCTAATCACAGGTACACACTGACTGACACTTAATACCAATGTTGCATTAAGACAACCCCCTGTACCACAGCACGGTAGCTACTCACAGGTGCGCACACACTGACTAGCATTTAGTGCCAATGTTACAATCCTGATAAACCCCTGTACCACAGCAAGGTAGCGACTCAGATGCACATGACAAGGTAGCAACTCACAGGTGCACACACTGACTGGCATCGAGTACCAATGTGACATTATGAAACCCCTATACCACAGCAAGGTTGCCACTCACAGATGCAGACACTGACTGCATACTCAACTGCCCAGATTTTCAAAGAATGTCCAGATGTGACTCTTGTTTGGTCTGTTCCTCAATTTAGAGTTTTCTGGATTTTTTGTGGCAATCATTGATGACTGAATTCATTAAATGACAGGCATTTCAGTTTAACTTCATATACCCTTCAGAACATCTATGGCAAGACCTTTTATTCTAACATTCAGTTTATAACAGCAATAGTTAAAATTTGCCCAGATCTTTGGGGCTGGAACCCCATTATCTGTGGCTTTGTCCAGATTTTGTGACATGAGATAAAGAGCTACAGCTGGCATTTAGTAGCAATGTTACATTATGACAAGCCTCTGTACTGCATCAAGGTATCCAGTCCCAAAGAGGTACACAAAGACACCTACACTGACTCCCCAAAGACACCCACATTGACTGGCATTTAGTAGCAATGTTGTTACATTATGACAAGCCTCTGTACCGCATCAAGGTAGCCAGTCCCACAGAGGTACACAGACTCCCAGACACAGACTCCCACACAGACTCCCAGACACAGACCCACACACACACAGAGACAGAGACTCAGACCCACACACACACACACACACACACACACACAGACACAGACCCACACACACACATAGACAGACTCCCACACACACACAGACTCCCACACACACACAGACTCCCACACACACACAGACTCCCACACACACACAGACTCCCGCACACACACATAGACAGACTCCCACACACACACACACTCACACACACACACAGACTCACACACACACACACAGACAGACACACACACACACAGACGCACACACACACACACACACACACACACACACACACACACAGACACACACACACACACACACACATGCACACACACAGACTCACACACACACACACACACACACACACACACACAGACTCTCCCACACACACACAAACTCTCACACACACACACACTCTCCCACACACACACTCTCCCACAGACACACACACACAGACACACACATACACACAGACTCCCACACACATGATAAAAGACTGCACTACAGCAAGACTGAACATTAACACCCACACAATTACTGACATGCAGAACAGTCACACTGCAGATGTACACAACACAGCTATGGGACACAAAAAAAGACTACAGACAAAATAGAAGCGAAAGTCATGGGGATTACTGAGCCTGAGGCAGACAGACTCAAACCCAAACACACAAAGACATGGGGATTACTGAGCCTGAGGCAGACTCAAACCCATGCACACGAGAGTAATGGGGGTTAGTAAGTCTGACACAGGCAGACTCAAACCCAGAAAGAAAATGATGAATACCAAAGTGGCATTCATCTTCCATATGCATTTACCTCTTCAGCTTCTGACTGTTGCCACTTGTCTGTTCTTCCTTCGCTTCTGTCCTAACCCCTGAAGAGTCCTGCTGCTCCCAACTGTCCTACCATCCTGATAAGTCCTGCCACTACCCTGCCGCTCCACACGAGTCCTTCTGCTCCCGACAAGTCCTGCCACTCCCGACGAGTCCAGCTGCTCCTAGCTGCCTTTGCTTAACATCCTGCTAGTTCCATCCTCATGGTCCTACCTGTTGGAGGTACGTAAACAAAAAAAGTGAATACACAGCATACAAGCCACACTAAAGTACTACCTGAAATTACTGCCCGACAGCATTATAAAAGATTACTGGAAAGGAAATATGAGCACATACCTAATCTACAGTTTTACTGGGATCTTACGAATTTTCTTCCGGACAAAATCTTCAATGAGGCTGCCATGTGATACACTTTGTCCCACTTCATGCTCAATTGAGAGCACAGCTAAGCCTGAAAGTCTCTCCTGACTCATTGACGAACGCAGGTATGTCTTTATGAGTTTCAGCTTAGAAAAGCTGTGTTCTGCAGTAGCCACTGTAACAGGCGCAGTCAAATAAATGCGCAGTGAAACATAAGTATTTATATATATGTCTTGCAAGTGGTTGCGAATAAGGAAATTTAACACAGTCACTGGTGACGATTCATTATCAATCATTCGAGAAAGGCTTTTAAGTTCGTGTCCAAGGTCAGAGTCATCAGTATCACAGTGGCCACTTATTCTGTCAGTCAGTTGTTCTTTCAGAGCCTTGCAGTGTTGCAGCAGTGTGTCTTCTGCAACATCACTCAAGGCTTTAATATTTGATAAAAATCCAAAGGCCTTATCAAACTCTGAAAGCTGCTGAAACCAGTCAGTAAACGATTGGATTGTTGTATCCAGCAGCACAATGAAGAACTCTACACGTAATTTTACCGCTGGATCCTGTACAGTCTCATCTTCTCCTTCATAGTCAAAGAACCGTTTTACTTTCCTTTGTCTCTTTTCTTGAAATGTGGTGCTAACATCCAGTTCTTCCGCTATCTTGGAGGCTTCGCCCATGGCATGTTGAAATCCCATTTCTCTGTAATTCTTAAGCAGGTCCATAGTGGATGCCAGCACTTTGACACATGTTGAAATATCAACAGATGGACTCTGCAGAACTTTGCTTGCACAATTTACCTCTGTCAGCACATCATACCAAACCACTAAACATACAATGAACTGGTATGACATAAGTTCTGAGCACAGTCCTCTTGCTTGTTGATATGTTGTAGCATCATTTGTACGTACTGCTTGCCCTATCTCCTGTAATGCCTCAATGACTCCCTTCAACTGAAATCTTACTGCCTTGACAGAGTCTATCCTGCATTCCCAGCGACTCTCCGACAGTGGCTTCACAGTGACATTTGCGTGCCGTTTTAAGATCTGCCATCGGCTTGTTGATGCTGAACAGAGTACGTAAATGTTCTGCAGACATCCAAAAAATGACACTGCCTGTACTGATGAATGTGCTCCATCACTAACTATAAGATTTAAATTATGGTAGGCACACTGCACATAAAAAGCCCTTGAATTCATCTGTTTTATCCGGGCCCGCAGTCCAGCGCGTTTCCCCTTCATGTTGCTGCCATTGTCCTATCCTTATCCTCGACAGTCATTAATGTCCAGTTGATGATTTTGAAGAGTCTGAAGAAGAGCTTCTGTCAGTCCTGCCCCAGTTGTGTCATTCACAGGCACAAATCCCAGAAAATGTTCCTCAACTGTGGCTGCAGTCTGTGAAATGTCCACATACCGAACTACTACAGTCATTTGCTCTTGATTGCTGATATCTGGCGTGCAATCAAGAATCACAGAAAAGTACCTAGCATCCTTCACCTTCCCTACTATGATCCTTAAAATAGCATTTGCAATCAACTGGATAACTTCATTCTGTATGTCCTTCCCAAGATAGTGATCCATTATCTCTTTATTACGAATACGACGCAAATGTTCAGCCATGACAGGGTCAAACTGTGACAAAAGTTACACTTGACCTAAGAAGTTGCCATTGCCATAGGTGTCCAGGGCATCTGTTGTACCACTGAATGCCATGTTCCATTCTGCCAAGTACTGGACAACAGCAATAATGCGTTCTAACACACCACACCAGTGAGTTATCGCCTTTTCAACTACTGCTTGTCTCTTATCATCCATAGTCTGCCTACTCTTTATTCTGTTGTCCAGTTCCTTCCACTTCATCATGCATGCCATATGCTCTGGCGCTCTGTCATGGCTGTGTAAAGCTTTGGACATCTCTCTCCATGCTTTGTAACCACCTGACCTGAGAAGATGGTTAGAATGTCCAAACAATTTGCATGGAAAGCAAAACAGTGCATCCTTTGAGACCGAATATGTCAGCCAAGTGCGTTTTGCTCTCGCTCCATTAGGCAGCACATGGAAATAGTTCTCAGATGTAAATCTTCTTTTCTGCTCATTGACTGGGAACTGTGTTAACACCACTTGCACAGGTCCATGCTGAATGGCAGCTACCCTAAACTCATCCCTAATCAAGTCTGGTCAAGTCCCTAGATCCTCCAAAGATGTACCCGACACTCCCTGCAAGTCATAGGCCACATCTGTCACTACGGAAGTATGGGCTCCTTCTGTATCAAAGTTTGGTGATCCAGGCAACACCTCAGATGAGTCTGCATTTGCTGCCGTGCTTTCACCCATGGTAATGGCTGTAGGTCCACAGGAAGTAGCCTGTGGTGTGGCCGCAAGAGAGTGGTTACTTTCTAGTGAAAGGATGCTGGCCTCACGGTGGTCAGACTGTAATGCAGAACCATTGTGTTGTCCTGAAGGCAGACTTTTTCCTGAATCTCCCCTCTCCGATGATTCACAGAAAAATTTCATAATGGAACCCTGTCTCTTTGCATCCTCATTCCTCTGCTGCTGAAGCTTTCTTTTTGCTGCTTCTGACAAATATGTACGCTTCATCTCTAACTGGGAATGGAAGTAAAGCATAATTACTGCATATGCAGAGTCCTTTGGTCATAAATGCTTAATGACTTGCATTGACAGCCTATTGCACTGCAGGCAGAAAGACTGAAGAATGACTAACCAGTAGGCACAAACAAGTAATGAGAGGCCCAGGTTACAGTGTCATGTTAAATATCTATCACTAGAGGTGAACGTCAGCTTTTTCTACACAATTCTTCTCCTGTCATCCCCCTAAACATGTGAAGAGGCCACAAATGATGCAAAAGATTGATATTACAAGCTTCTTAGACTAAAGTCTGAAAGAACTAATGACTAGGAGAGGCACAAGTTTGAAGGGGAACACACCAAACTGAGGCAAGACAAATGTTATGGTACAATACAGACTACACATGCCCACTTCCTCTCAATCTCTTAGCAGACTTGAACAAATCAAAATAATTTTTTGAACAAAGGAGTGAAAACATGGATTTGCTAGAAAACCTCATGTGTGAAGGATGAAGTGGCACACAGACTGGGAGATTGACATTCCCACAACCCCTCTTAGCACAGGATCAGTGTACAAAAGCATAAATCCAAGGAATGTACCATGCACTACGTGGAGGGTATGAAACAAGAAGTCCATTTCTGTTAGTAGCCTCAGCCCTCCACATTGTGCTATGCAATCATTGAGAGAGAACAGGCTAAAAACCAAACAACATCTGGACACAATTCTCACAGGCCCCATCAACCTCCTAAAATTGTCAACTTAATTCAGACAGCCAAAGAACTTGGATAGTAGAGCAGTGTTTGCAGTAGTATGCATTAAAGACATCAGTACATTCTGTGGAATACTTACCCCCCCCCCCCCCCCATCTTGGCACAATTTTGGACGAAGTGAAAAAAATTACCAATGTGCTTACAGTCTGTGACACCCCCCATTACAAAAAAACTCCAAACAATGGACACTGCCACATTCTCACAGGCCCTAACCACACTCCCAAACTTTCAATACAATAGCTATGGACCATAAAAATAAGTCATTGCAACAAAGCATATCAAGAACAGTTAGACAGCACTATAAACAGATAGCCGAACAGTGTTTGCATTAGCAGGCATTAAGATATCAGTACATTCTGCGGAATTCTTAACCCCCCCCCCCCCCAAGTCTAGGCAGAATTCTGGATGAAGTGAAAACAAAAAGGCATAGCATAAACAATGTGCTTACAGTCTGTGCCCCCCTATTAAAAATACTCCAAGCAAACAATGGACACTGCAACATTCTCACAGGCCCTAACCACACTCCAAACCTTTCAACACAATAAGTACCGACAATGATAAAAGGTAAGCCATTGCATTAGTACATTGTTGGTAAACAATAGTAGCGTAACAGGGTTGCATTTGTATACATTCAAACATCCACACCTTTTGCAACATTCTCACAGCTACTAACTACCCTCCTGATATTAGGCATGGTAAACAATGCACAAGTTCTCTTAACCTCCAAAGAGCATAATTCAGACAGTCAATAATAACTGCAGAACAAGGCGTAACAACAGGGATAGTTAAACAGTACTATAAACCTAGACAGCTGAACAGTGTTTACATTAGCATGTATTAAGATATCAGGCTCCATCATCATCCAAATTACATAATCCAAACAGCCAAAAATAACTCGGAACAAGCTGTAACACTAGGGATATTTAAACAATACTATAACCCTAGACAGAACAGTATTTGCATTAGCATGCATTAAGATACAAGTACATTCTGCAGAATCCCCACCACCACCACCAGCCGATGCACAATAATCCTGGATAAAGTGAAAACCAAAAACATAGGCGTAGCATTAACAATGTGCTTAGTGTGTGTGGCCCCACATTAAAAAACTTCAGGCAAACATTGAACACTACAACATTCTCACAGCCACTAACTACTCTCCCAACATTGGGCTTTTTAAACAATGTACAGGCGCCAGCATATTCCAAATTACATAATCCAAACAGCTAAAAATAACTCAGAACAAGCTGTAACACTAGGGATATTTAAACAGTACTATAACCCTCGACAGAACAGTATTTGCATTAGCATGCATTAAGATACGAGTACATTCTGCAGAATCCCCCCCCCCCCCGGCGATGCGCAATAATCATGGATAAAGTGAAAACCAAAAACATAGGCGTAGCATTAACAATGTCCTATTACATGACCCCCATTAAAAAGACTCCAGTCAAACATTGAACACTACAACATTCTCACAGGTCCTAACCACTCTCCCAAACGTTCAACACATTAAGTACGGACAATGAAAACATTGCAGTCATTGCATCAGTGATTAGAACATTGCAGTTATATGCAATAGTAGTGTAACAAGGCTTGCATTAGTATACATTCAAAACATCTATGCTTCAACAGCAACATTCTCACAGCTGCAAACCACCCTCCCAACATTATGCATTTTAAGCAACGTACATGCCCCATCAACCTCCTAACCTCTCAGCACAATTCAAACAGCCAAAAAAACTACAGAACAAGGTGCAACAGCAGGGATAGTGTAAAACAGTACTATAAACCTAGATAGCAGAACAGCGTTTAACAAATGTGTAAAAAAACTCAAAACCTACTACAAATTCAGTTGACAATCTACCAACAGTTTCAAAAAGTAGCAGTTGAAGCCAGTTCTTATCCTGAATACTTAAAAGATCCATTACTGAGCAGTCAATGTCAACCATCTGGAAAATATACATTATACCCTTGCACAAAGGTGGAAGCTTGAGCTAACTTAAATTATAGGTCAATAGCAATTCTTCCCCCACTACCTAAACTCCTAGAGGAATGCATTCATTCTCAACCAATATTTTACTTGCCACTTACCCCATACGCCCAATACTATTGACTTAGACAGCAGCATCTCACAAGACTGCCCACCTATCCCTGCTCTAGCCCACAAGACTGCCCACCTATCCCTGCTCTAGCCAACTATAATATCCTTCTCTGTCCCATTATTTATCTCCCCTCCTTTTCATCACCCCTATCCCATTCTCTCTACTGTTTACATATACAGCATAGATACTGCCAAAACAAAATCCTCTTGCTCCAAATAAGTTATACACTTTCCTAACCAATGGACAATCAAAATTAAATGTATATTACACTTCACATTCCCTTATGTTGTCCCTCATATAAAACAGAAGCCAAATTTTACATATTTCTAGCACATATACTAAAAAGCATTTCTCCCTGGGCATCCACTGAAAATGGATTCTATCCCACACTATCCAGAAAACAAATGTAAAATGAGTATAGTAAAATGAGTAAAGTAAAACTGGTATAACCACAGCCCCTCACCCCCCCATCCTCTTACCACCAGCACACGGACATAAAACAAAACTGGTACAACCACAACCTGACCCCCACCCTCTCAGGACAAAAACTCTACACAATACCAAAATAAAACTAATACAACCACAGCCCCAAAATAAAACTGGTAACACTACAGTCCTCACCCCCCCAAACCTCTTAGCACAAAACCTGTACACAAAACTAAAATAAAACTAATGCAACCGCAGCCCACACTCCCCCAAACCTCTTAGTACAAGAAATATGCACAAACACAAGAAATATGAACAAAAAAAAAAAAAATCACCCACCCCCCACAAAAAAATAAAGTTAAAACTAAACCAAAAAACTTATCTTTTTTGCTTTCTACAATAGGCTGCTTCCAATACTCTGCTCCCTCTTCACGACTGAAGGCTCTCCTGCTTACCTTCCTCAGACCACTCAGTCCCTTTGAAGTTGCCCTTAAAAGGACAGTTTTGTCAGACCTTTTCAAAAGTTGCCCTTAAAAGGACAGTTTGTCAGACCTTTTCAGAAGTTGCCCTTAAAAGGACAGTTTAAAAAGAGTATAATCCACAAGCCACGACTGCTGCAAAGGCTTGATCCACCGCTGATCCGTTCCTGCTGTCCGTCCTCACGCTGGTCCAAACCCCGCTCGATCACTCTGCTGCTGATAAGAAACACTCCTCTGTTGAAAAACAAGAGAAGTGATCCTTATTAGCTGCAGGTGCCTTTTTAAAGGCATTTTGTGCAGGAAGTGATTTGCAAGGACCAATCAGGTCCTTGCTTCATCACTTCCTACTTAAAAAAAAAAAAAAAAAAACAAGGACTTAGTTCACTGGCTGCTGCAGCCAATCAGATCCCTTGTTTCAGCGGGCGTACCTGATTGAGTGCAGCTTGCCAGCCAATCAAAAAAATACAAAAAAAAGAAAAAACAAAGGGACTTAGTTCGCAGGCTGCTGCAACCAATCAGATCCCTTGTTTCAGTGAGCGGACCTGATTGAGTGCAGCTTGCCAGCCAATCAAAAAAAAAAATGGAAATGCAGTTTGAATTTTTGCGACGACGGAGCAGCTAGACGTCCATGAGGAGCTGAGCCGAAGCAAAGTACACGCCGGTTGGACCAGTAAGTAACCCGCGGATGATGACGACGGAGCAGCTAGATATCCACGAGGAGCCGAGCCGAAGCAACGTAAACGCCGGTCGGACCATCGGGGCCCTTATTTGCGGGTAAGTAATCGGGGGCTCCCTGCGGCCGCGGGTTTCGCGGGTGCCTAACGCCGGCTATGGATGTAAGTTCTTTCAGAATGTGCATGTGTGCTGGCTGATTCTTTGAAGTTCTTATGACAAGATTTGTCCTCTTCACATGATACTTGTTTTGGAGACATGTACTTGCATTGGGGAAATGTACAATATTGTTCAGTAGCACTTAACCCTGGGAGTACTGCATATGGATGAAGATGGCTTGCACAAACTACTGCTTTCACAAAGTTCACTGAAACTCACCTTCCTGATATACGCCACTACAAAGGGAGAAAGCTCCTTTGCATCAGAAGATTTTTCTATAGTTGCTTCCCCAACTCCTCTGTCTACTAAATATCCTATACTGGTCCACTCAGCAACCATTGCTGATGCCAGGAATCATTATGAAGTTAGCTAGAAAGAATGGTAGTTACCCCCCCCCCCATAACTGTGGTCTTCCTGTTCAACAGTCTAATTGGTGCACGTGTCCCACAATGCTGTCCAGTGACTCATCAATGCTTATACTCACGATCTGAATTACAAGTACTGCACGCAAATATACAGCCTGGCAGGTGCATATATATTTTATCCCATACTACTTAATGCTGCATCACCCACCTCTGCAAGGTGACATACATGCCCTAGGACATGCTTTCATCCCTCCTCTCAGGTTGAGTGGTTAGGTATTGGCTGCATAACCTACTCTCCATGGCTGTTTCATCCAGCACATAGATTGTTAACTGATCAGTCATCTGAGTAAAGGCTTTATCCCTCTACACCAAAACAATATCAGTTATCAGTGATCATGGAGTTGATTATAAAAGTCTAGGGATGTAGTAGGTGGAATGTCATATACGTGGGGAGATGATGTTTTGTTCTCTACATAAACAGTTGTTTTTAGTAAATATGTGACTCCTGTTTAACATTTTTAAATGTGACTCAAAGATGTGGCTTTAGAACGAACTACTTGGATCCTCTAATACTCTTAACATTATGACATGGAATATCTTTTAACATCTGCCTGGGCAGCTTTCTTCATAAAGACTTGTAATTGTATTTATGTGGCTAGCAGTAAGGTTTAATGATTACATTTAGAATAGATATCACAGATTCATTTGTTAAGACTGGCATACAGTAAGTTAAATTCCTTCTTGGATGAGCTGCCTCTGACCTGCTAAGTAATGGATACTAGGATGAATTTTCATGCTTCTCTGCTCAGTGACTGCTGGTTATATGGGAATTATTGGATTTAACACGTATGCCTATGTATAGCATTACAGTGCATTATTTTGTTTTTCAGATAAATTTGTTAAATATGCTTATTTACATTAATACATAGACGTGTTCAGCCAACATTGGCTGTGGACAATAAAGTTATAATGCTACCACAGAATTTATAATATATTTTTGTAAGTCACAAATATAGATATGTAGTCCAGAGTATTTGATCATAGTTGCGTTCTTTTTCATGTAGCTTTGATTACGTAATTTCTTATTCTAAAGAGGAGTCCTCCAGGAATATACAAAACTACTATACAGCACTGTCATTTATGATCCAGAATGATTTTTCAGCGGTGTTTTGGTTTCTCCTTTGTACTGGTGAAATGCTGGCTGATACTGCAGTGTTTTTCTCCAGCCTATGCTTCGTGAAAAAGCCAGGTTCCCCTAAACTATCTTCATTTCTTTTCGCTGCTTAACACAGTTGACCCATTTATACCTTTTAAATATTTCACAAGTAGTTCATCAGCCACTTGACTTACATTTACTGTCAGTAAATATAACTTGTTAATTTTTTTAATGGGAGAATGTATTAAGTTAATTTGTAAGATATTATTATTGAAGATTTTAGTTATGTAATGGCATCTTTATTTAACTCTTAGCAAACTTGCCTGGAGTAGATAGAAAGATTTCATACTTTGTGTCATTATTTAGGAGTCTCATAAGGTACTAATTATTATATTAATTTTGCATGGTTTAATAAGGCTATGTAAAGTAAATGGATAAAGCCAACAGATTACTTTTGCTGAAGGAAAGTTATTGACGTGAGGAAAGGGACTAAGAAGGGAGAATCCTGTCATTTGAATAAGGGCAAAGAACCCAAAATTAGTTGTGAAAAAAGGTTCAGCCAAAATGGAAAAATAAAGACATTGGATATGGGGACTAAAGGCATTTGGTTTCAGTGGTAGTACACCCATGAAGGCTGTAGGAATGGATGACCATGTTTTCTTATAAGGCATTTCTGTGGTGAAGCCATCATCAGTCAGCATTTCTGTGGTGAATCCAAAAAAATGGCAGAGATAGCAGTAAAACAATAAAACAGCAGCAATGCAAACCAAACTGGTACTTCAAAAATTCTGTCACTGGTTACTACAACAATGTTGGAACCTACTGAAATATATCTGCAAGCCCTGCAACCCTGGCAGCAGAACATACCCTTCTTAACAGTATTAACCTTGTTGCAAACAGAATTATTGTATTCCAACATTTTTTTATAAAAAAAATGTTGGAATACAATAATTCAGCACAGATGTGTGGAAGCATGCACATGTATGGGAAGAATATTGTGGACTTCTAAAGAGACCCAGACCGCATGTCCACTTGTTGAGAGTGGGCTAAGGTCATTATAAAATGTGCTCATTGTAGGATATAAATATAAAGCCCCTCATGGCTGCCTAAATGATGCTTCCCCTATAGACAGCTCTCGCCTTGACCCTGGGTGAAATTCCTAGCTATGGGAATGAATGGAATCACTTCTAATTGAGGGTGGAGCTTGATCAACAGGTATTGGGGAGAAAATGCTTAGGAAAAAAAAAAGAATTCTTAAAATAATTATGTTCTACTATCAAATAAATATTAAAATGATAAGTAGAAATTTTCAAGTTATAGGTCCAGTCACTGTTAGCCAGAGTGGGATTAAAGATGATAAATTGCTCTATTAATATGTAACCCTGTTGTAAGTCCTGATGAAACAGCATATGATAAATTCTGATTAAACTGGTACAGATGTTGCAATATGTGTAGGAATGACAGCATTGTAAAAATTTCTTTAACTTCTACTTGCATGAAGTACAGTATCTCAGTGGCACACTAATATTAATGAAGTGACAAATGAAAATAATGATGTTCTATAGTCCTATCTCGTCTTCATTTTTACATATGGGTTCGGAGCCGATCCTCGGCTCCGACTCGGCCTATTACAAAGCTCAAAGTCGGCTCGTGGCTAGGTAGGTATCCCATAATGCACTAGTGCAATCCCCAGATCTCATTTGCCGTGTCTATGAGTTCAGAAGTGCTTCTTGCTTGGCTGTAGCTAAGTTCAAATTTTTTCTCTTTATTATCACTTTACCAATTATATAGCTAGTTATCTTATTATTAGATAGTGTTTAGTAGTGTTTAAAAGTGTTTTTTGCTCTTTAAATTAGTTAGTGGTTGAGAACTTGTTGGCCATTGGGCCTTGTTGTTCTCGTTTTGGTATCCTGTGTGCTAGTTTATATTAACCTTGATATTTCATAGGTCCGTTATTAGTTAGGACCTCGTTCTCTCGCATATATATATATATTTATGTATATATTGTGTGCAATGTTTTTTGAGCCTTGTTATTGTTTTTCTCTGTGGGCCCACATTTATATCAGGGCTCTAGTTTCTAGAAATTTATAGCTTGCATGCAGTGTTGTTTGCTCTATACTTTACCGGCTACAAATTTTCTGGCTTTCATACGACTTAGCCTATTTAGCTAGGTCTTTTTAAGTTAGAGGACCTATTCCTCTGCCATATTTCCTTTTCCACAGGGCTAGGTCCATTTAAGTTAGAGGACCTAGTCCTCTTTACTCCCTTTTGTGTGTATGTGTGCTTGTTACGACTAGGCCCATTTAAGTTAGAGGATCTAGTCCTCGTTGTGCTTGTGGTGTACCTGCTGTATTATATAGCTAAGGCAAAAGTTACACTTAGTTCAACATGTCTAAAGACCACAAACCTTCAGGTTTCAAAAAATGCATAAAGTGCTCCCAGAAGATGTCAATTATGGATGGCCATAGTAATTGTGTATATTGTCTCGGAGCCATTTATTTGCAGGAAACTTGTTTATTCTGCCATTCTTTTAGCTCCAGAGTTCTCCGGGAGTGGAAGAACAAGTTAATTTTGAAAGGTGTCCTCAAGCCTTCCTTCGAGGAAGACTTACCGAGATCTTCTTCTTCATCCAAATCACATTCATCCAAAAAAGAGAATGTCAGGTCGGCCAAGAGGCATTCTCCAGCACCAACTAGTGAATCGGAACCCCCTCAGAAACAATCCAAGCTTGACAAGACTTCTACCTCCTCGGCTCCACTGTCCTCGGAGCCGGTCGAGGTTGTTGATGTTGGCACTGCAGTGTCGGCCCCAAGCCCTTTGGAGCCGACTACTGAAAAATTGCTTCGGAGCCGGTCCAGAGATCCTTTGCTGGTCTCCCCAACCTTAAGATCTCCAATTTCACAGAGATCCAGATCGCCTACCCTGTCATCCAGATCCTCCAAGAGCCTGTCAGACGAAAATGTGGTGAGAGTAGTGCTTAGACTCCTGAAGTCGTCTGCTTTGCCTAAATTGCTGTTGGCTCTGACCCAGTCGGATCTGGAGCCACCTGAGTCCATTCTCCCTGTTGTGGTTCCTCCTCCAAGCCGAGTCGGGCCTTCAGAGCCAGAGTTTTTGGCACCACTTGTTGGGGAAGCCTCGGTTTCAGCTCCCTTCGTGGCTGTCTCAGAGCCGGGTTCTGCTCCAACACCTTCGGCGCCATCAGTGGTGTCTAGGAGCTGAAACTCACCAGTTGGCCCCAACAGGGACACTTGGACCCGAACCTCATCAGTTCCGAGTCTCCCTCTCGGTGTGTCGGCTAGGGTGAGCTCGGATCCTACATCCATCTCAGAGCCAGTCGCTCTGGAGCCGATGACTACCTCCATTTCCTCGGAACCGGGGCTGTCTTCTGAGCCAGAGAGATCTGCTTTCGAGATGATGAGGAGTGTGCTGTCTCACTCATCAGCTCCACGCAATGGTACCAGTGCTCACCACCCCCCCCTTTCTAGGACCAACCTCAGCCTTAGCACCTACTCTGTCTCTCAACAGCAGAGACCCGCAGCCTCAGGAGCCCCCATTGGATGGCACCCAGTCTTCCGAGACCTCCCCAGTGTACCCTTCTGAGGAGCCCCCTTGGAAGAGGACGTGAGAGGAAGCATGTAGACTCCCCGGATGAGTCCATCACTTCGGACACTGACCTCGAGGATTCAGAAGGGTCCCCCAAGTCGTCCTCTGATGTTGTCTCCTTTGTGGACATCTTAGAGATCCTGAAGCAGAGAGGCGGCTGGCCCACTGTCACCCCTTCTGATGAGGTGTCAAGTGTACCCGAAGGCTTTCGGGTCTCAACCTTCAGCCTCTTGGGTGTCTCCACCTTTTGATGAACTATTAGACCTGGTTAGTCGGAAGGTGTGAGAGACTCCTGATGCCATGGAGCCAGTTCCCAGAAGACCCAATAAATTTTTGTTTGCCCCAAAAGAGAAAGATATTTTGTCCAAGGGCGTGCCCGTAGATGCCATGGTGGTGGCGGCGGCCACTAAGAAGGAGCTAGCGGAGACTTCTTCATCTGTCCATCCACCGAATAAGGAGTCTTGAAAGATGGATAGCTATGGGAAGCATATCTTTTCTTAATCGGCTTTTATTCTCAGATCGCTGAACTACCTCACACATTTTACTAGGCTTTAAAGAGATCTCCTCAAGGAGTTAGGAAATACTCTTCTAGGTACATCTACTGAAGGAGTCCCTGAGAAGGTGTCTGCTCAGTTGTTCACCTTAAATTCCATCGTGAACTCCTCCATGAGGCTGATCTCCTATGCAGCAGACAGAATGAGCAGGCCAGTGGGTTCTGGAGTTTCCCTTAAGGAGACACTCCTGGATGCGCTTATGTAATTTTGCGGAGCCTTTCAAGTCTACCTTTACCAATGCCCCCTTTGACAGTTCTTCATTGTTTGGAACTAAGGTAAAAGATGCACTCACCAGGTACGAACAAGAAGGGAAAACTCTCTCTGCCATGGGGCTATGTTTTACCGTCCCCTCTAGAGCATATCCCAAAGGTCAGAGAGGTGGTAGGATGTGGTTCAAGAAGTTCCAGAGATATTTCCCAGATGCACAGGGTGACTCCTCCTTCAGAGGCAGAAGAGGAGGATCTAATGGTAGACGTCACCCTAGAGGCAGGGGGGTCCGCAAAACCAGGGAGGCCACGATTCGTTTTGAGGCTGTCCCTATCAGCGCTTCTGATGTGGGGCACGGCTGCACTTCTCTGGAGCCATTCGGGGGTCACCTATCTTTAGATCTAGAAGCCTGGCTAAACATTACCCAAGACAAATAGTTACAAAGAATAATCACCAGAGGTTACTCCATACCCTTTTCTCTTCCACCCCACACTCCCAAGAAGATCCCAGATGTTCCACCCAATCACAGGAATCATGCAAGTGTAGAAGTTCAAAAGTTGCTTGCAAAGAAAGTCATCCAAAGCATCACCATAGACCAGATAGGATTCGGAACTTACTCCAGATTCTTTTTAGTGCCAAAACAAACAGGGGACTGGAGGCCCATATTGGACCTCAGCAAACTAAACAAATCCGTAAAGAAGGACAAGTTCTGAATGGTGACACTGCAGTCTATACTCCCTCTGTTAGGGAAAGACAATTGGATGTACTCCATAGACCTCCAAGATGCATACTACCATATAAAAATAAACAGAGCATCGAGGAGTCATTTACGCTTCCGGCTGGGAGCCAGCCATTACCAATTTCTTGCTCTGCCCTTTGGTCTCACCACAGCCCCCAGGGTGTTCACCAAATGTATGGCAGTAGTGACAGCTCACATGAGACGTCATGGATTCCAGATGTTTCTGTACCTGGACAACTGGCTCCTGATCACCACCACCAGGCACCTTCTCCTACAAACCTGAGATTTGACCATCCAGCTCTGTTCCCAGCTGGGGATTACAATAAATTGGGAAAAGTCTGCCTTATCGCCCTCTCAATTTGTGACTTTTATAGGTGCAGAACTAGACACTGTCACCATGCTAGCTCGTCTACCTGCAGACAGAATTCAAAACCTCAAGCAACAAATTCTCATTCTACTTCCTCTACAGAAAGTCAAGGTAAAGATAGTGCTGAAACTCTTAGGGACCATGGCCTCCACCATAACTCTGGTCCCTATAGCCAGATTGCATATGCGAATTCTCCAATGGCTTCTATCTTCCCAGTGGTCCTTCCAACAACTGCCTCTTTCTTTCTCACCATATCCTCATAAGAGAGTCTTGCAAAAAGGACCTTCGTTGGTGGATTCATCCTGATCAGCTGACAACAGGCACTCCATTCCTTCCTCACCAACCCATTGCTACTTTGACCAAGGATGCCTCACAGATGGGGGGGGGGGGGGCATTATCTAGGCAGGACTATCCAAGGCACATGGCAAGATCACAAGGCTCACCTGCATATCAATGTCCTAGAGATGAGAGCAGTGCTTCTAGCGTTGCAAGCACTTCATGACTTTCTTCCTCTAGGGATGATAGCAATCCAATCAGACATGCCAGTGGTATGGTATCTAAACAAACAAGGAGGAACCAAATCTTACCCCCTTTGTCAAGAGGCTATTCGGGTTTGGAAGTGGGCAATATCTTCCCAACACTTTCTGGTAGCAACGCACATCCCTGGGACAACCAAATGTGATAGCCGACAAGCTCAGCAGGGCAATCCTGATGCCTAATGAGTGGTCTCTGAATCAGGAAGTAGCGCAACAGATCTTCCGCAAATGGGGACAGCCTTGCTGCGATCTCTTTGCCAGCCTGATCAAAGCCAAATGCAGCAGCTATTTCTCCCTCACCCCCCTCCGGGGGAGTCTCTGAGCGATGCAGTCATTCACGATTAGCCCCTGGGACTCATTTATGCATTCCTTCCTTTTCCGCTAATATCCAAAGTGATACAGAAAGCAAAGTTATTTGGAAGTAAAAATGATCCTCATCACTCCTTACTGGCCTCGACAGATTTGGTTCCCCTTTATCGGGTCTCATCTACTAGACAATCCACGGACTCTGGACCCAGTGCCAGACCTCCTGACACACGTCAGGCTTCCTTCACCCCTGCCTCCACACCCTCAATTTGACAGCGTGGCTGCTCCAATTCCATCCCTAGTCAGGCTTCATGATTTTTCACCTGCTGTGACCCACATCCTTACGTCTTCACATAAACTTTCCACTAGAAAACTATACACTAGCAAATGGAGACGGTTTTCTATCTGGGCTAAAGAAAGGAATGTGGATCCTTACACTGCATCCATCCCTATGGTTTTAGAATTTTTGTCTGAACTTTTCCATCAGGGATCTGCTGCTGCCACAATTAGGGTCCAGTTGGCAGTGATATCTAACTTTCATTTGGGATAACATGAATCTAACCTGTCCCATTAATTGTGTAAAACCTTCCTTAAAGGCGCTACTTTGCTGAGACCTCCCTTTCACGAACCAATGGGACCCTGGGATCTAAACTTTGTTCTGTCCAAACTAACTGCACCATCCTTTGAACCCGTACATTCGTGCCTATTGAAGTTTCTGTCCTGGAAGACCTTGTTTCTAGTAGCCATCACGTCAGCTAGATGAGTATCAGAGTTACAAGCACTGTCTATTAAGCCTCCTTATTTGATTTTCCACAAAGACAGAGTTTCCCCTTGTACAAATCCTTCCTTTATCCCTAACGTTTGCTCTCAAACTAATTTGAACCAAACCATAGAATTACCTGTGTTTTTCCCTAATCATTCTAACACTGCAGAATACAAATTTCACCAACTGGATGTTCACAGGCAGTTACGGTTCTACCCTCACAGGACTAAGGAACTTAAAAAGTCAGACTAGTTATTCGTATCCTTTTCTGAATCCAGAATAGGTCTATGAGTCTTTAAAGTGACCCTATCTAATTGGATTTTGAGCTGTATTTCCTTCATTTACTCTTCCAATGGGAAAACTCTACCGTTCAAGATTAAGGCTCATGCTACACGATCCTAGTCTACATCTGCTGCCTTCCAAGCCAGGTTTCTAATTGATGGTATCTGTGCAGCAGCAACTTGGGCTTCCCCTCATACCTTTATTACTCATTACAAATTGGACCTGACCTCAAGGGGTAAAGCCTCCTTTGGTTCCATGGTACTCAGCAGTATTTTCCCGTGAGCCACCTAAGAATAAGGTGGTAGGGATGCTATCCCATATGAAGGCAAGATAGGACTACAGAACATAAAGAAGTTATGTACTCACCATAATGTTCCATGTTTGTAGTCCATCTCGCCCTTCATACTTACGAACCCATCACCCTACCCCTATCCTGGAGACAGCATAGCCTTACCTTGGTAGGGTGGAGACCTTTTGTTATTGTTGTTCTTTCTGGATAACCTTAGTTCTCTCTTTCTATAGCAGCAAACAAGATCTGGGGATTGCACTAGTGCGCTATGGAATACCTACCTAGCCACGAGCCAACTAAGAGACTTTGAGCTTTGTAATAGGCCGAGTTGGAGCCGAGGATCGGCTCCGAACCCATATGTAAGAATGAAGGGCAAGATGGACTACAAACATGGAACGTTATGATGACTACATAACTTCTTTTTATTTTAAGTCCCCGAACAAAACACCAACGTAGAAGGGTATGTCAATATAGCATTTATTCAGATAAAAGCTACTGTAGTTGTTAGAATCACAAGATAACGGCAATAGGATAGCAGCGATATACAACATTATGACAAAGACATTTACAAATTCCAGACCAAGGAAAGTGCAAAGCCACTGTAGATGTTAGAGTTACAAGATAGCAGCAGTAGTATGCTCACAGACTTGACACTTCCTCCGACCTCCTCCACAAGTGTTAGCATACATGACCTGTTTTTCTCACACTCTCTGCCTCCACCCAAAGGATAGTCACTTTCTCCATAACACTGATGTCAGCTTATGTTGAAGGTGAAAGAGTGGCCACAGTAATGTATTCCAGCAAACCATATCAATAGTCATTACAGTGCATTTTGCTTTCACATACAGATTACATTCCCTGCCCCCATGATTACATAGATAATGACCACAGTAATGTAGTTGCACTTGTTGCTGTCATTTACATACATCCCCAACCTCAATCCTAATTGCTATAACTAGTTTAAAAATAAGTGAACTGGTTCTTTGCATAGCTATCAACTTTCTGTGTCCAAAATGTGGAGCAAATGAGAAAAATGTGGAAAACTTACTAACAACTTCTGCTGTGAAGCTCACAGCATGTTTAAATGTGTTACTTCAGCAAGGGGCTTTGGCAAATTAATGTGATCCAGTATTACCTGCCATGGAGTTGTAATGAATTGGTGACCGACACTTTCAGTGTAGTGCAAACATTCAGAATGAGGAATGTTCCTCATAGTGAGGTCAGTTGAGAGGTATGCTTCTGTAAACAGTATGGACTCTTACCATTGCTCACAGACCGAGCTGGTATTCTCCTGCAATTTTTTTATAAAATAACTTATAAGTCAAAAACTGTCCCTGAAAGCCAGGAGCATCTGTCCCTGTTAACATCTCTGTTAAGTATTAACACCGGTTGGTCTAATGATTCTCTCAGCATCATTCATTTATTCATTTACTCATTCATTCATAAATGGCCCACTTTTTTCTTATCAGTGTCATACTGCAACCTGTGTTAGGACAAAGCATGCAATCAGAGAATAGAGAAAAGGATGACTATCTTTCCATTAACCATCTTTCAGCATGGACATGGGAAACATTTTACCTCACACTGCCACATATAGAGACAACACCACCTTTCCGTGGCCTATTCCACCACCCTTGGCTCATCTAGAAATTAGATGGCCACCTCTGTCTTTTTACTCCACCTGACAGCATGGCCATCCTTAATGCACCATTAGGAAAACAGCTGGCCAGTTTTCAGAGCACTTTCCACAGACCCAAGTCATTTTCCAGCTCGAGCTGAGTAAAATTCAAGTTTGGGTGCCAAGCCTTTCAGAGCCTTCCTGCCGCCAAAGAGAGCACTCTTCTGTTGGCTTTTGAGGATCAACAGTTCCCAAACATTGTTCCACTGCTGGACAGACCAGTTCTCTTCGAGAAAAAAATAATCCTCTTGAATTTTTATGACAGAAAACATACCTTTTCTTAAAATGTTTTTATTTAAGCTAAAAAAGTGTTTTAATGCCTGTCATGGGACCTTTAAACACCAACGTTACTTTTTACTTTTGTGGCAAAAAGTTGTTAAAACTAAATTTAAACTATATTTTCTGTGGTAAACATGTCATTTGACGTTGCAGGATATGAGGTAAGTTTTTAAAGTGCTTTTTAGTGTTTTAATGGGAGAAAAGGTTACTTTTTTATAACTTGCATGTTTTATTGAGTATTTCTGCCAGCTTCCCTGGGAATCAGGCATATTTTTCATCTTAACCATGGAATAACCCACCATTTCATTGGTTCTACCGCTTTCCAGCCACAAAAAGAAAAATATTGTTAAGCAGCCTTTACCACCACAACAGGCTGATAAAAAGCATCAGCCACAGGTGGCTGACTTTGCCATGGCCAAACATAGTTCCCTTGACTGCTCATCTTTTTCCTTGGGTCATGCTAGTGGTATCCCTGTAGCCACATAGAGTAGGGGTTAACACTTCCTCTGCTACTGCTGTTGTACTGCCCTTGGTAGGCAAGGGACAGCCACTGTTGTTGGTTCTGGGTGAAGGGGCAGGGAATGCCACTCAACTAGAAAGCTTTGCCCACCCCTTTATAGGTTTTTGATGACAAAAATGGGTCTGTTTTTTCAGATTTTCCTGTCAAAAAGAAAAACTTAAACATATGATCTGAAGTAGTTGTCTTCATTTGTTTTTCAACCTGTGGGAACTGTGGGTTCCCGGATCCATCTCGGATCCAACCTAGCCACATATCCAGCATCTGATCCAAGTTCAAAGCTCCTCCCCTTACCCACAATGCTCCTGTCTCCTTCCTCTCTCAGATCTCGTTTGCTGCGCTACACGTCAGCATCATGATCCCTGCTCTCTTCTTTATAAAGTTGTGGTAAGTGTCGTTTTTGCTGAAAATCTTTTTTCTTCTCACTTTTCTATTTCTCTGCTTTCTACCTCTCCTTTGCACTTTCCCGTCAGTTCAAAAAAAAAAAAGATAAACCTCTCTTTCTCTCTCTGGTGTGTGTGGTCTGTCTGACTGAGAGTGTGCTGGGCCTCGGGTTTGGACCATGTCCGAAGCTCCCAAACCTGGCTTCAGAAAGTGTACAGAGTGTGGCCATAAGCTCTCCCTAGCCAATGGCCACACTCTATGTGTAGCTTGTCTTGGGGCAGCCCACCTCCAAACCTCCTGTTCCATCTGTGCTGGGTTTAACCCCCGGGCACTCATGGACAGGAGAAGCAAAGTTATCCTTAAGGGCCTTCTCCCCTCTTCATCCTCTGGGACTCAAGACCCTGCTACCCTGGCTTCAGCCCCTGCCACCTTCCCAGCCTCTGGGACTCAAACTCCAGCAAAGAGGACCGGGAATAGAGACAAATCTTCCAGGAGGTTTAGGCCTAAGAAGTGATCCCCAGATCGCACGGCTTCGGATGGCCCTCCACTTAAAGTTAGGTCAGCTCTGAGGCCGGTGTCTCCCCGGTTCCACTCCCCTCATTTCTCTCCAGAGCCGGAGGAGTTCCGGACCTGGTCACCAGCTCAGGCTTCTCCTCACTGCCCCTCCAAGCCAGTGTCAGTCGTTTCTTCCTCTCATCCACCCGGAGCCTTAGTGAAGCGGAGATGGATAGGATGATGCAGAAGTTCATCTACACCCAGATTCAGATGGGAGTCTTGCCTGCTCCCTCTACCTCTGGAGCGGGGATCATGCAGCCCTTTTTCACCCCTATTTCCCCTTTTCTGATCTGACCTCCGATTTCAGAGACCTTGAATCCGAAGACACTTGGTAACGAGGGGCCGACGCCGATCGTACCTTGACGCCGGCCTTGACCTTGAGCAGGTTGGATCTGATTAGCTCAGATCCAACACACTCTCTGAGCTGTAGCCTCGCCATCGGATCTAAGGGGTTGGTATCTGCTCTGAGTGGGTTGGAGCAGAGCCTCCCCCTTGGTATCCCGGCGACCAGGGCTTTGACTCTGACTCCCCCATCGGGTCAGAGGGTGATGGCTCCTCCTATTGTCCTTTCTCAGGATGTCCTTTCCCCTTCGGCCTTCGACGTGGTGGAGAGGGTTCTCTCAATTCTTTCGAGACCCTTGACTATCTTGTCTTTGGATTCCATCCCGGCTCCCTCTGTTTCTGGCATGGATCTGGCCATCCTGTCATCTCAGGGGACAGCCTGCTGCCTGTTTGCCTCAGGACATGCCCTCTTGGGGTCAGCAAGACACTGGCAAGTCCTCCCCAGAGATCCCCACTAAAGAGTTCCCTGGCAAACGTTTGTGCAAAAGAAAGCATCTAAACTGCCCACCGGAGTCTCTCACCGAAGACACCGATTTGGAGGAATGGGAAGGTTCCCCCCAGTCACCCCCCCCCCCGAGGTTGTCTCCTTTGGAGACATCATGGAAATCCTTCACCAACAAGGGGAGTGGTCTGCCCAAAAACCTGCCTTTGATGAGACGGTGTTCCTCAAGGCATTTGGCGCAGGACCCTGTACTTCCTGGGTGCCCCCTCCCACAGATCCCTCAGTGGATCTCATTACATCTCGGGCATGAAAGGAACTGGACATGGTGGAGCCCATTCCCAAACATCTGGACAAGGTTTTAAGCCCCCCTGCAGACAGAGCTTACTAGCACAAGGGATCCTCAGTTGATGCCATGGTGGTGGCAGCTGCCACTAGGAAGGAGCTCGCGCAGGAGAGCTCCACGGTCCACCCTCCTGACTGAGAGTTGAGGATGATGGACCATTTCAGGAAGCAGGTATATGCTTCAGCGACCTTCTGTGTGCGAGTGCTGAATTACATTGCACATGTGATTCGGCTACAGCGAGACCTGGAGAAGGAGATCAGTGAATCGACCCCTGGGTCCCTGTCGGCGGAGGACAAGAAGGTGTTTTTCACACATATGGCCACCCTACGTTCAGTTACGAATACCTCTATAAGCCTCCTGTCCCACACAACCAAGGGATCCGCTAGTGCCACCGGTACAGGCGTTGCCATCAGGCAGCATGCTTGGCTCCAGCTCTGTCAGTTCTCAGAACCCTTTAAGGCATCATTTACCAATGCCCCAGATGATGGTTCTTCCATTTTTGGGAAGTCAGTATGTGACACGTTAGTTCAGAGTGAGAAGGATGGGAAGACTTTGTCTGCCATCAAGATCCGCTTTTCGGCCCCTCAACAATACTTCTCTAGGAATCAGCAAGGGACCAAGAAGATGTGGTTCTGGAAATCTCAGAGTTTTCCCCGGGACACTCAGGACTCACCTTCCCCCAGGGTCAGAGGGGGATTTGATAGACACCTCCCTAGAGGCAGAGGGGGTCTGAGAAATTACAGGTCTTGAGAGCCTTTCTCAGACAGACCCTTCCAGCAACCCTGAAGGGTTGCCCGGCTGCTCATCTCTGGAGACAGTCAGGGGCCGTCTTTTACTACACCTAACAGAGCAGGAGTCCATCATGAAAAATTGTTGGGTGTTGCACATTATATCCAGAGGCTATTCAGTCCCCTTTCTAGACCCACCTCTACCTCCCAAACACCTCTTGGACATCCCACCCACACACAGGGAGGAGGCAGCCCTGGAAATCGCAAAGCTGCTAGGAAAAAGAGCCATCTAATCCATCCCCCCAAACCATTACAGTTCAGGCATTTATTCCAGGTTCTTTTTGGTGCCAAAGAAAACAGGGGTCTAAGACCTATTTTCGATCTCTCCACCTTAAACCTGCCTGTGGCCAAGACAAAGATGTTCATCGTGTTTCACTGTTGCAGTCATGACTGTAGGGTTCTCCCCTGCTGGCAGGCAGTCCTCGGTTGGCCAGAATCCCAAAGTCTGGGTCCGGCGTCGGCTGCTCAGCCGTGCTCATTGACGTCAGAGCGCCAGGAGTACAAAGCTGGCAGCCAACGCCATGTTCTCCAGTCTTTCTTGCCGTGCGGTGATAGCAGTTCGCAAGTGTTGGTCGGCTGACTCCTGACAATTTTTTCTAAACGTACTTCAGTCTGAAGACTTTCTTCTCCTACTCAAAGCTAAGTACCCCATTGGGGAAACATTTTTTCTTGCTCCAGTCCGATGTCAAATCAGATGATATTGTACAAGCAGAGCCAGCTTCAGGTTCAGCCATCATCAGTGAGGCGCTTTTGCAGCCCCTGTCGTCGGCCATTTCGGAACAGATGGCCAAAATGGACTCCCACGAGGAGCCAACTAGGCCTTTGAATATTTCAGTTGCAGGATCTTCGGACAATGCTCCTTCGGATGGGTCCGGAGCCGCTGTGCAGGTACCGGCTTCCGAAGGGGTTTTCAGGCCTACTCAGCTTCTGATAAAGGCAAAGCCAAAGACAAAGGCAAAGACTCCTTCCAAATCAAAGACTACAGCCCAGGCCTCTTCTGATCCGGGACCCAAGTCTCAGAAACAGTTACGGGCGGAGGACTTACTTACTATGATTAGGGGTTCACATTCCCCTCCAGATAAAAGGCCAAGGCAGGAATTATATTATGACTCTTCTGATCAGGCTTCTGTTTCTTCAGTTTCTTCTTCTGACCAGGATTATTCTTTCCCTCCTTTTCTGATGCTGAGGAATCCATTCCTTCAGCTTCTCCCCCTGAGGATTTTTCTTTTGGGGAAACTTTACATGAAATGAGGGAACATTTTCACTGGGAAGGACAGGAGTACTCGGAATCTAAGAAAAGACTTGGGGATTTTCTTCTTCTTCCCCAACATAAGACCCCTGGCTATCCCTCCTATTTTGGATATTGTGGATGATGCTTTTTCGGAGGCTAACTTAACTCCTGACTCTCTTCCTCCAGCTCCTGTTAAGCCAGACAGATATTATAGGGTTCCTGATTCCCACCAGTTTTTATACAAGAATCCTACTGCTGATCCTGAAACCATTTCTCAGGGCCCTAAGGGGGTTAAGGCCGCTACTGCTAAAAACCCCATTCCCACTGAGAAGGATTCCAGATGTTTAGAAAGATGGGGCAAAAAAGTGTACACTTCTGCAACTTTATCTATTAGGGCTTTAAACTGTCAATTTCATATGCTGAAATACCAGCAATTTCTTCTGTTTGTTTTGAAACAAAAGCTAACTTCCATTTCCGCTTGTGCAGATGATAAGGAATTACATGACTTAATGCATGCCACTGAACAAGTAGGGAAGCATGGTTTACACTGTGGTTTTGATGCCTTGGAGGCTTCTTGTAGGGCTGCTGCCTCTGGCACAGTCATTAGAAGGCATGCTTGGTTAAAGGAACAAAACTTGCCAGATCAAGTAAAAGCTAAGTTATTGGATGCGCCTGTTCAGCATAATGTTTTGTTTGGATCTAAGGCTGAAGAGGTGATAAAGAAGATGGCGGACAAGGCAAAATCCATGCAAACGGTTAAGGATTTCTTACAAGTACAGCCACCCAGATTTAGTAGGAATTGGCCTACTAAAAATTGGTCCTTTCCCAATTCAGACAGGCCTCAGAGGGGTAGATACAGACGCTCCCGAGGAAGGCCCCAAACGCAAGCCTCTTATAGACCAAGACAGTAGACTGATTCCACCCCTAGGGGAGGAGAGGACAGGTCGCAAGCTCATAGAAAACAGGCTCAATGACTCCCTCTGTTGGGCTGCAGGAACTTCTTGCCTGGAAGCCCCTCTCGGAGGAAAACTTTCTCTTTTTCACCTAAATTGGACTCAGATAACCCAAGACAAGTGGGTTCTGGATGTGATTTCAAGAGGTTACAAATTCCATTTTCATACCCTACCAAGACCAAGCAGATGGCCGGATCTACCAAAACATCAATGGTTAGAGGCCTTAAACCAGGTGGAAGCCCTCTTGGCTATGAAAGCCATAGAATTGGTTCCACTTTCAGAAATGGGACAAGGTTTTTACTCAAGGCTGTTTCTAGTCCCCAGAAAGCAAAATTCATGGAGACCCATTCTGGATCTGTCAGTCTTGAATACTTTTCTCGAGATACCAAAATTCAAGATGCTTACTCTACAGCAGCTACTTCCAATGCTGACCAAAAATGCATGGATGGTAACTTTGGATTTAAAGGAGGCTTATTTACACATTCCCATCAGGCAGGAGTGCAGAAAATACCTCAGGTTCAAGGCCGGATCGAGGCACTATCAATTCTCTGTGCTGCCCTTTGGATTGTCTACTGTGCCCAGGGTCTTCACCAAATGCCTGGCTCCAGTAGTAGCTTATTGCAGACTCAAGGGAATTTAAATTTACCCTTATCTGGACGACTGTCTTATTCAGGCAGACAGCAAGGATGTCTTACTCCAGCATCTAGAATTTGTTCAGAAACTTCTCAAGTTCCTGGGATTCACTGTAAACATAAAAAAGTCAAATTTGACACCCTCACAACAGATGACTTTTCTGGGTGCTCTTCTAAACACAACAACCCAGATGGCATTTCTGACATACGAAAAACAATTACAGCTGGCTTCAACTTTCAAAACCTTGGCATCATTAACTCAGCTATCTGCAAGGAAATTCCTGCAGGCTTTGGGTTACATGGCCTCCTGCATCCTTCTCATACCATATGCAAGACTACATATGAGGAAAATACAGTGGTACCTAAAAAGTGTATGGTCTCAGCATTGTCACAATTTAGACATACAGATCACTGTCCTGCCTTGTCTTCAAAAGGAATTCCTTTGGTGGTCCAAGGCATGTACTCAAAATAAAGGGAAAACCTTCAGTCTGCCTCCAGCCAGTCAGATACTAACCATGGACGCCTCAGATTATGCATGGGGAGCCCATTTGCAGGGCAACTGTCTGCAGGGCCTTTGGACAAAGGATCAGAAGCACCTGCATATCAATTTAAAGGAAATGTTAGCCATTCAGAACGCTCTATTGGCCTTCAGGAATCTTCTACAACCAGGACAACTACTGATACGGACAGACAACACCACAGTTATGTGGTACATAAACAAGCAAGGGGGATCACATTCCTTTCCCCTTTGCAGACTAGCCATGAATCTGTGGAACACAGCTCTAGCTTACAAACTGGACCTTCAAGCTCAGTTTCTACCAGGGAAGCAAAACATCCTAGCAGACAGTCTGAGCAGAAACCTGTCAGACCCACACGAATGGATGCTGGACACTGAAATATTCAAGATGATTACAGCAGTAGACCTCTTTGCATCCCACCTCAATCATCAACTACAGATTTTTTGCATAAGGACATTCCATGAACTAGCTTGGAAAGTGGATGCACTATCATTCAGTTGGAAAAACCTCTAGGGATATGCCTTCCTGCCTCTACCTCTTCTTCCACGGGTGTTATTAAAGATCAAACAGGACAAGCCCAAGATGATAATTTTACTGGCCCCAAATTGGCCTCGACAGTTTTGGTACCCAACACTGAAAAACCTTTCTCAGGAGCCCCCTTGGGTTTTACCTCAGACTCCGAACCTTCTGTCCCAACACCAGGGTCAAGTTCTGCACTCCCATGTCAAAACTCTCAGCCTAGCTGCCTGGTTAATCCAGGGTCTATGATTCATTCTCTCCTACCCAAGCAGGTTATGGATGTCATTTTAGAAGCCAGACATCCTAGCACTAGAAAATCTTATGCAGGAAAATGGAAAAGATTTTGCACCTGGATGCAGGCTCAGGATTCGGATCCTCTTATTCCTAACATTCCTCTGATTTTACTTTACCTGACAGACCTCTTACATAAGGGTCTCTCTTTTTCTTCAATAAAGATGCATGCCTCTGCTATTTCTGCTCATTATAATACAGACCCTCCAATCTTTTCCCACCAGCTCATGAGACAGTTTCTCAGAGGAGCTAAGAACTTAAGGCCCCCTAGATCTCCACCCATTCCTGCCTGGGATCTCAACTATGTTTTGGAAAAACTCACCTTACCTCCTTTTGAGCCTGCTGCCACATCTGACATCAAGTTTTTATCTTGGAAGACAGCCATCCTGTTAGCTCTGACCTCTGCCAGGAGAGTTTTGGAGTTGCAAGCTCTCATGGCTGTGGAACCTTATATTATTTTTCACCAAGACAGGGTGTCTTTAAGGACTAATCCTACTTTCATGCCTAAGGTGGTTTCCAAAGTGGCTTTAAATCAAACTATTCACCTGCCAACTTTTTTCCCCAGTCCTCAAAATAGGGGGGAAAGGATCTTGCATTCCTTGGATGTACACAGACAACTACGTTTTTACCTGGACAGAACCAAGGACATAAGGAAATCAGAGCAATTGTTTGTTTCTTATGCTTCAAGTTCCCAAGGTAAAGCCATTTCAAAACAGACCATTTCTAAATGGATTGCTCATGGAATCAGATTTTGTTATTCACACCATGGAAAGCAAATCCCAGGGAGTATAAGGACTCACTCTACCAGAGCTGCTGCCACTTCAGCTGCCTTCCTCAGGGGAGTTCCTACCAAAGACATTTTGGAAGCTGCAACTTGGAGTTCAGTGCATACTTTTTCTAAGCACTACAATCTATCTCTCTACTCTAAGACTCGGGCAGGCTTTGTTCTGCAGTCTTGCAGGGCCTTTTAGCCGCCCCCTCTACTTTATGACCACCTCCCTTTTATTCTACTTTGGGATTCAACCCTACAGTCATGACTGCAACAGTGAAACACGATGAACATAGTACAGTTGTGTACACTTACCATAAATGTCGATGTTCAAGTGTCTTCACTGTTGCAGTCTGGGTTACCCCCCTTCCTGTCCCCTCTTATTTTTTCTTTTGTGTGGTTCCCTTCTTCACCCTTCTTCTGAGGTGTATTTGCAAAGGGTATGGGATTTTACTCATTTTGGAACACCTGACATCTGGGGCAAGAAAAACTGGAGAACATGGCGTCGGCTGCCAGCTTTGTACTCCTGGCGCTCTGACGTCAGGGAGCATGGCTGAGCAGCTGACGCCGGACCCAGACTTTGGGATTCTGGCCGACCGAGGACTGCCTGCCGGCAGGGGAGAACCCTACAGTCATGACTGCAACAGTGAAGACACTCGAACATCTACATTTATGGTAAGTGTACACAACTGTACTTTCTAGATGGTCATTCTTCAATCTTTCGTGCCCTTCCTGCAGGAGAATGATTGGATGTACTCAATTGACCTCCCGGATGAATACTATCACATCAAAATGGACAGGCGCTCTCAGAGGTTTCTCCGCTTCCAGCTAGGAGCCAATCATTACCAGTTCAGAGCGCTCTCCTTTGGTCTCACCAGAGCCCACAGGGTGTTTACCAAAGTGATGTCGGTATTAGCGGCTCACCTGAGACTTCTGGGCGTACAGGTATTCCCCTGCCTTGGACGATTGACTCCTCTCTGCCCCTTCCAGGCATCAGCTTTGTCAAGTAAGGGATTCCTTTCTGCTCCTGGCACAGAGGCTAGGCATTATCATCAGTCTCAGCAAATCATCTCTGGCCCCAATCCAAACATTAGACTTAATTGGGGCGCTTTTCAACACAATTCAAACCAAAGTTTTTCTTGCTCCAGACAGAATACACACTCTGAAGCTACATGTTCTTTGCCTTTTTCAAACACAGTTCCTGACAGCGGAGATGGTATTAAGGGCACTAGGGTCCATGGCAGCCACGATCAACCTCTTACCCTTAGTGGGCTTTCACATGTGGATTCTTCAGTGGACCCTTGCAGTACAATGGTCCTGGTTAGATCTTCCATTGACTCACCCTGTCTGAATCTCTTGAGTATTCAGAGACTCCCTCCTGTGATGGATTCATTCCTCAGACCTTGTTCAGGGTTGTCCTTTTCTTCCACCTTTCCCCATCACCACGGTGACTATGGATGCCTCCCAGCTTGGGTGGGAGGAGCACTGCTTGGGAAGGACAGTTCAAGGTACATGGTCCCCCTATGAGACCAGATTGCATATCAATGTCCTGTCGATGAGGGCAGTGCTTCTAGCGTTGCAGGCTCTCCATGCCCATCTTCCCTCAGGAACGATTGCTGTCCAGACAGACAATTTGTCTGTGTTCTGGTACATCAACAAGCAGAGGGGAACCAGATCTTATCCACTTTGTCGCAAGGCCTTGAGAGTATGGGAGTGGGTGATCTCCATCGGCCGTTTTCTGGTGGCAGGGCACATCCTGAGAAGGTCCAACATTCTAGTGGACAGGCTGAGCAGATCTATTCTGATGCTTTATAAGTGGTCTCTGAATCCTTCAGTAGCAGAATGGCTCTTTCACAAGGGGAGTCAGTCTTGCTGCGATCTCTTCACTTCTTCCAATGTGGAATGCAGCAAGTTCTTCGCTCTGCACCCCGCTATGGGGGAATCCCCCAGAAATGCCCTGATTCATGCTTGGGCCCCAGTCTTCTAGATGTTTATCCTCCTCTTCCTTTAATACCAAAATTTCGTCAGAATGCTCGCAGGCTGGGGAGCCTAGTAATCCTCATTGCCCCATTCTGGCCTCAGCAATTATGGTTTCCCTCCCTGTGGTCTTATCTGGTGGCTCCACCATGAAAGATGGATCCGGTCCTGGATCTCATTTCTCATCCCTCGGGGGGGGGGGGTTCCCCATCCAGACCTGGACAGTCTGAAGCTCACTGCTTGGCTGCTCCAGTTCCCATGAAAGTCAGGACTCTTGGTTTATCCTCTCCTGTCAAAAGAATCCTGGTGGTGGCCAATAAATCTTCCACTAAAAAGGTATACTCTAGTAAATGGAGACAGTTTTCGATCTGGGCTTCGCAGCATGCACTAGATCCCTTCACTGTCCCGGTTGTCTCAGTGATGGAATTTTTGACGTGAATTTTTCAACAAGGGGATAGTTTCTGCACAGTCAAAGTTCAACATGCTGCAATTTCCAATTATCATGTGGGGGATAATATGGCTTCCCTAGCATCTTCAAAGCTTTGTAAGGCCTTCCTCAAAGGTACCTTTCTTCTTAGACCCCCGGTGAAAGACCCTATGCCACCGTGGGATCTTACGTTAGTACTTCAGGCCTTACTCTTGCCCCCCCCCCTTTGAACCTGCAGCTTCGGTGGATCTGCAATTTCTGTCCTGAAAGACTGCATTCCTAGTTGCCATTACTTCTGCCAGGAGAGTTTCGGAACTTCAAGCTTTGTCAGTCAAAGCCCCTTATATGATTTTTCATAAAGACAGTGTGTATTTAGCACTAACCCATCTTTTCTTCTTAAAGTAGCTTCAGAGGCCAACATTAATCAGGTGGTCAGTCTCACTGTCTTCTTTCCAAATTTTCAAAATAAGGGAGAATACAAATTGTATTTATTGGATGTGCACAGACAGTTACATTATAACCTTCACAGGGCAAAAACATTTCATAAATCTGACCAACATTTCATCTCTTACTCCAAACCCTTTTTAGGGAAACCTGTCTCCAAAGTTACTATCACCCGTTGGATTTCCCAGTGTATCTATTAGAGTCTATTGTGTCAGGAGTATTTCCCCGCCAGGTCATGTGAAAGGGCCACTTAAGCTACTTTTTGGTCCAGAGTTTCATTAGATGATATTTGTCCTGCGGCTTCTTAGTCCTCATCTCATATCTTCATCTCACATTATAAATTGGATATTGTATGCAGAAACAGGGCATCTTTTGGTACCACCATGCTCGGAATATCGTTCCATGAGGTCCTCCCAGGTGTTTAGTAGCTGGGGACTCTGTCCCACAGGTTGAAGAACAAATGAAGACAACTACTTCAGATAAAGAAGTTATGTAATCACCATAACGTTCCATCTGAGTAGTTGTTCTTCATTTGTCTTCAACCATCCCTCCCTCCCTCCCTCCCTCCCTCCTTTCCCCGGCCTTGTGTGAACTGCTGGTTGTTCCTACAAATTCAGGAGGTGGTCACCTTAAGGTTGCCTCTTATCCTTATCCTTGTTAATGGTTTATGGTAGGGGCAAGGTTCTTTTGGGTCAGGTGACAGTATTGGATTAGACAGCAAACTTGATCTGAGGTGGAAGGAGACAGGAGCATTATGGACAACGGGAGGAGCTTTGAGCTTGAATCAGATGCTGGCTATGCGGCTGAGTCTGATCTGAGAACCCACAGTTCCCACAGGTTGAAGACAAATGAAGAACAACTACTCAGATAGAACGTTATGGTGACTACATAACTTCTTTTTTTCTTGTGTCTTTTTTATCTTGGACAGGAGTAGTTTATTAGACTTAGCTCAGGGTTTAGTCTAGGCTTTTGGCCCTTCTTCTATGGCTGTTTCTTTGAAAAGAAAAATGGATTCTTCATTTTCCAAATAGATTCAAGAGTATGAACTTCAAAGTTATTCTGAAAACACAGATTATATGCTGCTTCCACAGAATTCTGATTCATATTCTGAGGAGAGTATGGCTTCAGAAAGTACTTTTGAAGGAAGGATTCTCCTTCTCCAAAACTATTTCTAGAATGAATCAGTTGCTTTAGTGGGAAAACCGTGATGATTCTCAGTCCTTTGTTAATTATTATTTGTTACAACTGGGATTACCAGAACCTACTCTTATTCCTCCTGTTCTGTCTGCTTTGGAGGATGTTTTTGTCACCATCTGCAATTTCTCTGACAGCCAGCCAGCCTGCTGCACCCAAGAAAGCAGATAGACTTTATATGCCCCAGTCTTTTATGTTTTTATAATCTCATCCCACAACTGACCTGGGAGCTGTTGCTTTAGTGAATCCATCTGTTGCAAAACACATAATTAATACTAATCCTTGTCTTTGATACATTTGGAAACGAAATGTATTACTTCTATAATTTTTTTTCAGAATGTTCAGTGATCATGCTCATATGTTGAACTTTGTTTGCCTCTTGTGAGAATGAGGAATATTCTGACATTTGTTTCCTCTTCTGAGGAAAAATCTGCTTTGTACATCTTGGTATGTTCTGTGTCTCAAGTGACTACCCACTGCTCGAAATGTGCTTAAGATTTTGCCTATATCACTTCCAGAGCTGTTGCCACTGGAACTATTATGAGAAGATTTGGCTATCTGCATTTTCAAAATCTCCCAAAGGATGTCAAAAATGAGATTCTGTATTCTCCTTTGGATAGAGAACTAGTGTTTCAACCCTCTGCTGCAGAGGTCATTAAAAAGTGTGATGAGAAAGGAAAACTGATTCAAAAAATCTTTAAGATTTTTCTGCACTCATTCTCTGTGTTTGCCAAATGAACAGTCCCGGCAAGTTAGTGGAAAGCAAATATTGCAAAAGCTATGGCAGGGAATTTCCAAAAAGAAAGCAGAAATGCCCCCCACCCCTACCCCCCGAAAACACACACACAAACAAAAGTCAGTCTAATACGTCTGAATGACTATATGAAGGTTTTCTAATCCTCTCCCACTCTGACACTCCTTTACTCCTTCTAGAGAGTCTGGCCCTCCATTTCTGTCTTTGGTAACAGATTGTTTCAGACAGATGGGTCCTGAGAGGAATCCATCAAGATTATAGATGGCAGTGAGAGACTCTTCCTCTATTTCAGAGGATTTCTCCTCACCCACCAGACCAGATTCTTGTTTTCCATCCTGTCATTCAGCATGTGTTTGCTCAGGGGGTGATAGAAGCTGTCCCTTCTCCTCAGTTAATGGAAGGATTTTATTCAAGGATGTTCCTGGTGCCAAGGAAAGAAGATTCTTGGAGACCAGCTCTGCATCTTTCTTTGCTGAATCAGTTTGTATTGGGTCCCAGGTTCAAAATGCTATCCCATCACAATTTGTTTCTCCTCATTCCACATTTGAATTTTGTAGTTACCTTAGACTTAAAAGGTGCATATCATCACTTTCCTATAGATCCAGGTTTCATACATTCCTTAAGGTTTTTTGCTTCTGAGATTTCAGACATTCCTTAAGGTTTTCTGTCTGGATCACATTACCAGATGTTCTTCGTGTTTCACTGTTGCAGTCATCACCTGTGGGTTATCCCTGCTGTGGTAGCCCTTGGCCAGCCCGATTACCAGAGTCAATGTTTTTCTGTGTCGGCTGCTGTCGCTTGCTCACTGACGTCAGGTCATCAGTACTATAAAGCAAGGCAGCCGACACTATTACATCAGTCTTTCTTGCCGTGGAGCCCATAGCAGAAGTAGTTCGCAAGTGTGCCAGTCGGTCGCTACCAGAGTTTGAATTACAGCTGAAAACGTCTAAAGCTAAGTACCCCATTGGGGATCCTTTTTTATTGCACTAACCAATGTCTGAAAAAGTTAGCAATTGTCTTGCCTGTGGAAAGCAAATCCCACAAAAAGACTTCCATTCATACTGCGTCACGTGTTTAGGCCCAGACCACGACGTCCCCCATTGCCGGTTCTGTGCCCTCTTTAACGTGAGAACCATTTGTTGTAGAGCTCTTATTGTAGCCAGGTATTTTTGTCTTCCTTCTTCGCATTCTGAAATGGCATCCATCAGCCAACAATCTGTAGACATTACAAAAAAATGTAAGGATAAAGATAGAGACAGACCACACAAGGCTAAGCCTTCCAATGACTCTGCCACTAAGCAGGTTGTCAGTTCTCCAGAATTCAGTGAGGCACCTTCGCACCCCTGATGTCTGATCCGATACCTTTGCAGGCCTCTACCAAGACTCTTTTGGAGTCCGGTATGCCACAGAAATTTCTACGTCTTCCGAGCTTTTGGTTGTCTTTGCCTTAGCTGGATCTGGAGCCACGATGCAGGCACCGGCTTCCGAGGAGGTTTTTCTCACTACCGAATCTAGCCAAAACTGAAGTCTTCTCATCTGACTACCGTTTCACACAGACCGATGGATACTCTTAGGCCTAGAAGCAAGGCCACTCCTAGGAAATCTACCTCTAGCCATCATTTTACTCCTGCTCCACCACCCCAAGCTGAAATGCTTAAAATGGGAGGATCTCATCACCCTTATCAGGGGTAGTCAGGCCACAACTTCTAAAAGAAAAAGAGACCTTTGTCCTGAAATACTGACAGAACAGGATTCTGAGAGTCTGATTATTCAGATTTTGAAGAACAACAACCACCTCTGACTGCTTATGAGGATTCAGACGCAGAAGAATCCATTCCTTGTGCCTCCCCACCAGAAGGTATTTCCTTTGGGGAAACCCTTCACACTCTCAGGGAACATTTCCACTGGGAATCCCAGGACTTCCCCTCAGTGTAAGAAAAGACTAAGAGAGTTTTTAGATCTGCCCCAGCACAGATCCTTGGCCATCCCCCCAATCTTAGAGGTGGTGGATGATGTCTTCCATGAATCCAGCTTAGCTCCTGACACCCTCCCACCTGCTCCCAGAAAACCTGACAGGTATTACAGAGTACCAGATTCTCACAAATACTTATACAGAAATCCTGCTGCAGACCCAGAGGTCATTACACAGGGACCAAAATGAGCTAAGGCTAGTTCTGCAAAGAATCCTATTCCTTCTGACAAGGATTCCAGAGCTCTGGACAGATAGGGTAAAAAAGTATACACCTCTGCAACCTTAGCTATCAGAGCACTTAACTGTCAGTTCCACATGTTAAAATATCAACAACACACTTTGAACAATTAAAGCAAAAGATTTCAACCTTTCCTAACTGTGCCAATTTGAAAAAGTTAGCAGATTTACTGCACTTTACTTGTCAAGTGGCCAAACACTCATTACACTGTAGATATGACACCCTAGAAGCCTCCAGCAGGACAGCAGTGTCAGGATCTGTCATTAGGAGACATGCATGATTGAAGGAACAACCCCTCCCTGATCATGTCAAATCTAAATTAATTGATGCACCCTTGGATAAGGACCGCTTGTTTGGAGTAAAAGCAGAAGAGGTGCTTAAAAAGATGGAAGACAACGCAAAAGCTATGCAAACAGTAAACGATTTCTTTCAGCTACAACCTCCTAGGTTCAGCAGGAATTTCCCCTCAAAGCACTGGTCCTTTCCTGCACCTAGCAGACAGGGGCAAGGTAAGCCCCACAGGGACAGACCACCCAGACTCCTATCCCAGGGACAACAGAGAAACCAAATAGTGGACCACTTCCGCTCCCAAGGCATGGAATTTTAAGCCATCCCTCTATGGCAAAATTCTGAATGACCCCGCCCTCTTTTCACTCTATACTAATGTATCTCCGACTTTCAATGCCTCATGTGAAAATGTTTTTGAAAGGGGTATTACATTAGAAGCCTCCTAGGAAACAGCTTGCTCTTCCTTGAGATCTTAATTTTGTGCTAAAAAAACTAACTCTTGCACCATCTGAGTCAGCTTATCAGACTGACTTGAGGTTCTTAACATGGAAAACAGTATTACTAATTGTTCTGACCTCTCCAAGAAGAGTATCTGAGTTGCAAGCTGTCATGGTGATTCAGCCTTATCTCATTTTCCACAAAGATAGGATTTCGTCAAGAACTAACCCTTAATTTATATCTGAAGTGGTGTCCAAGTTCAACTTAAGCCAAGCTATCCATCTCCCTGTCTTCTTTCCAGAACCTTAAAAAAGGGAGAAAGGATACCCCATAACTTGGATGTCCACAGACAACTTGAGTAGTATCTTGATAGAACAAAATTCTTCAGAACTTCTGATTAGTTATTCATTTCTAATGAAAATATAAAGGGTCAACCTCTGCCAAAAGAGAGTATTTCTGGTTATGGTTGTCTCATGCTATTATTTTTGATTATGCCCACCACTTCTAAACTATTCCAGGCATGGTAAAAGCTCACACTACAAGGGCCTTGGCGTCATGTGTGGCTTTTTGAAAATGATTGGATTCTAGAAGCATTCTAGATGCATCAACTTGGTCCTCTTTGCACACGTTTACAAATCAATATAAATGAAATTCTTTCTCCAGGTCTAGGACAGCCTTTACTAGGATCATTCTCCAGGGGCTCCTGGACCCTTATCCTTTTTCATTCTAGTCATTTTAAGCCATGGTAATCTAGCCATATGACAGGCTACTACAGCAGTGATCCTTATGAAGGACATAGTACAGTTGTGTAAGTAAACTTGCCATAGCAGTAGATGTTCGAATGATCACTGATGCAGTAGCCGCTCTCTCCAGCCCCCTTATTTTTTGCATGTTTTATGCCAGGGTGTGGAATTTTTATTATTATATTCCTGGTACAGTCTTCTCAGAACTTTAATCTCTCTCTCTCTCTCTCTCTGTTGGCATGAAATCTCTAAAGGGCTTGGCATCCAAACCTGACTTTGTCAGCTCAGCACAAGCTAACAGTTTAGACACACAGAAAATGCTCTGAAAGCATTGTAAGCTGGTCATCTGTTATATACTTAGCAGGATATAACCCAGATAGCTTAGGCTACTGCAGCAGTGAACATTTAAACATCTGCTGTTATGGTATTATTTTCTATTTTTTTTATTTATTTATCATTTTATTGACCGGGAAAGTCTGACTAGGACAGAGCCTATTTTCAGTGGAATCCCGGGGAGAAATGCTCCAGATGCATGTCTTTGGATTGTGGGAGGAAACCCACGTGAACGCAGGGAGAACATGCAAACTCCACACAGAAGGCACCCCAGCCAAGAATTGAACCAGAGAATCTCTTGCTGTGAGGTGATGATGTTAACTGCTGCACCACTGCGCCGCCCACACAACTGCACTTTTTCAGTTTTTCAGTCTTACACTTACAAAATCTTAAATATTCTGCCACTTCTATACCAATTTCTCTGATCCAGGTTTTGTCCCCCCCCCCCCATTTAAATCAGATTGTCAGCATATTCTATTACAATATGCAAACTGAATTCATTTTGTGTTTCTCAACACTCCTTATTTAATTTCATTTGACAGTTTTTAATAACTACACCAGTAAAATAAGATGTCAGTCATAGGGCATCCCCATTTGATGCCTTTGTTTACTTTTATGATTTTCCCTATCTAACCTTTTAATAATGGTTTAATGCATACTTTTTCATATGTTTATTTTCAACAATATATTTTGATTCATCATCTTCTTTCAGCTGTTCCCGTTAGGGGTCGCCACAGCAGATCACCTGTTTCCATTTCTTCCTGTCCTCTGCATCTTGCTCTGTCACATCAACCACCTGCATGTCCTCTCTCACCACATCCATAAACCTTATCTTAGGCCTTCCTCTTTTCCTGTTACCTGGTAGCTTCATCCTTAGCATCTTTTTCCCAATATAATCAGCATCCCTCCTCAGCACATGTCCAGACCAACGTAATCGTGCCTCTCTGGCTTTGTCTCCAAACCTTCCAACCTGGGCTGACCCTCTAATATACTTATTCCTAATCCTGTCCACCCTCGTCACACCCAGTGCAAATCTTAACATCTTTAATTCTGCCACATCCAGCTCAAACTCCTGCCTTTTTATCAATGCCACTGTCTCCAACCCATATAACATAGCTGGTCTCACTACCGTCTTGTAGACCTTCCCTTTCACTCTTACAGGTACTCGTCTGTCACAAATCACTCCTGACACTCTTCTCCACCCACTCCATCCTGCCTGTACTCTCTTCTTCACCTCTCTTCCAAACTCACCGTTACTCTGAACTATTGACCCCAAGTATTTAAACTCATCCACCTTCGCCACCTCTACTCCTTGCATCCTCACCATTCCTCTATCATCCCTCTCATTCACACACATATATTCTGTCTTAGTCCTGCTGACCTTCATTCCTCTTCTCTCTAGAGCATATCTCCATCTCTCCAGGGTCTCCTCCACCTGTTCCAACAATTCCTATAGTTTAGATGGGCAAGTGGCAGAAGTTAGTAATGATTCGTTGAATGAATCCTTTTTGTCTTGTGTTAGTGAGTTGAATGCGTATTGTACTATAGACACGTCAACTATTAATACTAGTACCAAATTCATGCCACCTTTTACACATGAAGGGATAAAAAACTTTTATACAATGGTTGGTTTTGAAATAGATGTACTAATAGAGAGTATAAATAAAACAAATGTGAATTATAATTTATTGAAAAAAGAGTGGATTGAGTTAATGAATTTTTCTAGACAAACTAGTTTAATAGTCAAGCCTTCTGATAAAGGCAATAAAATTGTAGTTATGCATTATACTCAGTACTACAAAATGTGTATGGATTTATTGGGTGATGAGTTTACATATTGTGAAGCTCCTATTGAAGCTATAATACGAGCTAAGGAAAATTATCTCAACCTGATATATAGAGGCTTAAGATTAGGTTATTGGACAGACACAGATGTTGAGAATAAATTGCACATTCAAGAATGTAGTCCAGCTTATTTTTATCGTCTGCCAAAAATACATAAAGATATGATTAATCCTCCTGGTAGGCCGATTGTTTCGGCTAGTAATTATTTTTTGTATAATTTAGGGGTGATATTACATCATGTGTTATTAAAAGAGGCAAAGAAACTTTCATCTTACATACAAGATTCATTTGATTTCTTGAGGAGAATAAAACATGTGATCTGGTGTGAAGATATGTACTGGTTGACTTTGGATGTTAAAAGTCTCTATACGAACATAAAAAATTCATTTGGAATAGAGGCTTTATATAGACAGATGGGAGATTCACCTTTAACGCATTACATTACAGATTTAGTGAAATTTTGTTTAGAGAACAATTATTTTTATTTTGATGATAGAATTTTCCACCAAATCCAAGGTACAGCCATGGGTACAGCATTTGCACCCATGTATGCAAATATATTTATGGGATTGGTGGAATCTGAATATATTTATACTCATTTGTTTGTTAAAAATTATGTCATATATTATTTTAGATTTATTGATGATTTGATTTTTTTGTGCAAGGGAGGTCAATCTGAAAGTAAAAAGTTTGTAAAAGATATACAAACAAATAGGTTTGGTATCAAATTTGATGGTATACAATGTGGTAGGAATGTTTCCTTTTTGGACATCAATTTACATGGTATCACAGGTAAACCTATAGTTACTAGTATACATAGAAAGTTTGATTGTTTGAACCAATTCTTAATGGGCACAAGTTGTCATCCTAAACATACACTAGAAGCTTTACCTTATGGTGAATATTTAAGAATATCTCGTATTTGTAATAATGAAAGAGACTTTTTAAGGGAAATAGAGAATACAACAGATATGTTTATAAAAAGACAATATGATAGTCTATTAATAAATCTGAGTAAAAATAAAATATTAAATAGTAGATACAAGAAGGGGCCTATATATCGGAAAGACAAAATAAAATAGTAGATATGAATAATAAAGAAGAAATGGAAAATATGTATATGGTCTCTACAGTTAATATTTGTAGTGAAGACATTAAAAGATGTATTTTACATTTTTTGAAATTTTTACAGAATTTCAGTGAGTTGAATGAGTTAATAAAAAAGAAGTTTAAGTTTGCATATAAGAGAGGGAGAAATATTAAAGATATAATAGTACACATCAAATTTATTAGACCTGTAGAAAAAATATACAACCTAAATGTGGTTAAAGGAACAATACCATGTGGGAAATGTAAAATTTGTTCTCATGTCAAAGATTTTTTTCCACATATAAATGGAATTAGTTTTAAACCTAATGGTTGCTTTAGTTGTAGAACAGAGAGAGTTGTATATATTATTCAATGTGGTTGTAAAAAGTTTTATGTGGGTCAAACTAAAAGAATGTTGAAAGTTAGAATTATGGAACATTTAAGGGACATAAAAACAAACAAGATGGAAAGTCCCTTAGCACAACATTTTGTAGAGTTTCATAATTCAAAATGTGACAGTTTGAGGGTAGCTATTTTAGAGCAGATTTTCATAAATGAAGCTAGAGAGGGTAGAATAAGAAATTAACTTTTAAAGAAAGAGATGATTTTTATTTTAAAATATGACACATTAACCCTAAAGGGTTAAATATTGACTGTTGCTGGAAAAGTTTGATTTAATACACTCTCTTTTTAAGTAGATAATTGGATTTGTATTTGAATATTTAATTGTTTAATTGTATAACAAGTTGATGACGGTGTATAAATGCTATGGATGTATGTGAATTTTTACTCCTTGAAGGCTTTTGTTGACCCGAGGCGCTAGAGAGAATAAGAGAGAAAATAAAGTTTTATTTTCACTGGTAGTTGTTCCTTTTGGTGGTGTTCCAGGTCGATATCCAGTTCGTTACTCAGTTTGGTGTTGTATAGTGATCTCCTCCACCTGTTCCCTATTCTCACTACAGATCACAATGTTATCTGCAGACATCATAGTCCACGGGGACTCCTGCCTGATCTCGTCTGACAACCTGTCCATCACCATTGCAAATAAGAAAGGGCTCAGAGCTGATCCTTGATGTAACCCCACCTCCACCTTAAACGCATCCGTCACTCCCACTGCAGACATCACCGCTGTCACACTACCCTCGTACATATCCTGTACCACTCTTACATACTTTTCTGACACTCCTGACTTCCTCATATAGTACCACAACTCCTCTCTAGGCACATACAATACCACAACTCCTCTCTAGGCACCCTGTCATATGCTTTCTCTAAGTCTACAAAAACACAATTCAACTCCTTCTGACATTCTCTGTACTTCTCCATCAACACTCTCAAAGCAAAGATCGCATCTGTAGTGCTCTTTCCTGGCATGAAACCATACTGCTGATCACTAATCATGACGTCCCTTCTTAACCTTGCTTCCACTACTCTTTCCCATAACTTCATGCTGTGACTGACCACTTTAATCCCTCTGTAGTTACTACAGCTCTGCACATCACCCTTATTCTTAAAAATCGGTACCAAAACACTTTTTCTCCATTCCTCAGGCATCCTCTCACTTTCCAAGATTTCATTAAACAATCTGGTTAAAAACTCTACTGCCATTTCACCTAAACACCTCCATGCTTCCACAGGTATGTCATCTGGACCACCAGCCTTTCCATTCTTCATTCTCTTCATAGCTATCCTTACTTCTTCCTTGCTAATCCCTTGTACTTCATGATTCACTATCCCTACATCAGCCAACCTTCTCTCCCTCTCATTCTCTTCATTCATCAACCCTCAAACTACTCTTTCCATCACCTCAACACACCCTCCTCGCTTGTGAGTATGTTTCCCTCAATATCCTTTATCACCTTTACCTGCTACACATCTTTCCTAGCTCGGTCCCTCTGTCTAGCCAATCGGTACAGGTCCTTTTCTCCCTCCTTAGTGTCCAACCTTTCATACAACTCTTCATATGCCTTATCTTTAGCCTTCGCCACCTTTCTGTTTGCCATGCACCTCATCTCCTTATACTCCTGTCTACTTTCTTCATCTCTCTGACAATCCCACTTCTTCTTTGCCAACCTCTTTCTCTGTATACTCTCCTGTACTTCCTCATTCCACCACCATGTCTCCTTGTCCTTCCTCTGTCCAGAAGTGATACCAAGCACCTTTCTAGCTGTCTCCCTTACTAGCTCTGCTGTAGTTACCCAGCTATTTGGTAACTCTTCACTGCCACCCAGTGCCTGCCTTAACTCATCCCTGAACTCCACCTCACAATTACCCTTTTTCAATTTCCACCATTTGATCCTTGGTGCTGCCCTCACACTCCTCCTCCTCTTCTTGATAATCAACGTCATCCTACAAACCACTATCCTATGCTGCCTAACTACACTTTCTCCGGTCACCACTTTACAGTCTCCAATCTCCTTCAAACTGGCCCTCCTACATAAGATATAATCCACCTGTGTGCATCTTTCTCCACTTTTGTATGTCACCCTATGCTCCTCCCTCTTGTTAAAATACGTATTCACCACAGCCATGTCCATCCTTTTCGCAAAATCCACTACCATCTGACCTTCTGCATTCCTTTGTTTAACACCATACCTACCCATCACTTCTTCATCCCCTCTGTTCCCTTCACCAACATGCCCATTGAAATCTGCTCCAATCACCACTCTCTCACCCTTGGGTACAGTCATCACCACTTCATCCAATTCACTCCAAAATTTTTCTTTCTCATCTATTGCACACCCAACTTGTGGAGCATACACACTAACAATATTCATCATTACACCATCAATTTCCAGCTTCATAAACATCACTCTATCCGACACTCTTTTCACCTCCAAAATGCTCTCAGCATACTGTTCCTTCAGAATAACTCCTACGCCATTTCTCCTCCCATCCACACCATGATAAAATAATTTGAACCCACCTCCGATACACCTAGCCTTACTCCCTTCCATCTGGTCTCTTGCACACACAATATACCAACCTTCCTTTTGTCCATCATATCAGCTAGCTCTCTCCCTATACCAGTCATACTGCCAACATTCAAAGTTGATTAATACCCAGATATAGTATATGCAATCCAAGTTCAATTAGTAACTCAAAATAAAAAAGATCCAGACTCAAACGAAAAGACACCAGTTTAATGGTACACTGGTATAAAACAAACAGACAATATGTCCCAAAGACTAAACGCTTTCACCACAGAAATGGCTTCATCAGAGTAACATTAGGAAATTCATTCACAATTTAAATAACATAGTACCCTAAAAACCAGACCAATCCACACACAATGATTTCCTGTTTTGTGGGATTTTTTTCATATATATATATATATATATATATATATATATCTTTATTTAGCTCCGGTATTGGTATTGTGTCTTTAAATTTCTGCAATTACTACTATGTGATGATGTCATTATGTGTGGATTGGTCAGGTAGTTAGGGTACTATGTTACTTAAATTGTGAATGAATTTCCCAATGTTACTCTGATTAAGCCATTTCTATGGTGAAAGTGCTTAGTCTTTGGGACGTATTGTCTGTTTTAAATCAGTGTACCATTAAATTGGTGTGTCTTCATTTGAGTTTGGATATTTTTTATTTTTAGTTATTAGTGTCTTGCTTCGTTTGAAGTTTTGAATGATTTGGGACTCAATTAACAACTCGGATGCATCACACTGCAAGAAGGGAGTATGGACATGGGTATACTGGGGTAGGGGGCAAGACAGATGTCCCTATAGTGGAGCTTTGGTGGAGGCTGGACTTCAGAGAGGGGACACCATTTTGGGGATTTGACAGCAGAACAGATATAGCAGCCTTATAGGCCCATGGAGTGTTATGTGCTCAAGCTACTCCACCACTGCCCACCCAGACAAACAGTGATAGCACATGGGGAAGGACTTAAGGCTATTAAGAGATTCTTGCAAGCTGCAGTATGACAGCTCCTTACCCTTTTCACTTCTCAAAGCCTGGCAGCATTACATCTCTGGACCTTGAAAGTGGCGACTAGTGTCTATCTTGTGTATGGGCTCTACAAAGTAAGGAGACTTTCTCAGCATGGGTCAGATTGAGAGAGATGCCACAGTTTGGGCAACTAAGAATCCTGAAATCAGCAGTATTAGACCAAAAAAGAAAATTCCAAATAAAGCTAATAATACTTTGACAAACCTTTTTTTCTTGAATAGCCAACTTTAATCACACATTTAGAACTTCTGTATTCTATGAACTACGCCAACACAGGAATGGAGAAAGGAGATTCTGCCGATAGCGGTGATTGCAATTAGGGGTACAGAGAATAGGCAATGGGCACTGGAATTTACTGAAGAAAACTGGCAAAGGAACCAAGGTATTGGGAGCAAATACTTAGAGAGGGAAAGGTAAAAGAATGGGAAGAGACCAATAATACATTTGGACTGCAGGCTAGAGATTGCCTTCCATATCAAGGATTGATGACAGAGTACAGGTAAAGAGAAAGAAAATGGGGAACCTAAACAAAAGGTCAACACTGGTAGAGTTTTTAGTAGAGTCTAGAACAAACGTAAGCTTCTGTTTAAAAAGGGGAAATTAGTACAGCATATAAAATGTTACATGATAACTGTAGTAATCAATCTGAAGAGGTTAGAAAGGACTGGGAAGAGAGATTGGATGTGCAATTCATAGAGAAACAATGGGAGGATTTAAGTATATTTCCCAAATATGTAAAAAAGTCTAGAAGATGTAGGATTTTTGGTTGGAGGTGTTTGTATAGGCATTTTTACACCCTAAGCAAACTCTAAAGAATTTTTCCTCAGGTAGATTGCAGATTGTAGATTTTTCTAAGCACTACAATCTACCTCTCTACTCTAAGACTCGGGCAGGCTTTGCTTCTGCAGTCTTGCAGGGCCTTTTAGCCGCCCCCTCTACTTTATGACCACCTCCCTTTTATTCTGCTTTGGGATTCAACCCTACAGTCATGACTGCAACAGTGAAACACGATGAACATAGTACAGTTGTGTACACTTACCATAAATGTCGATGTTCGAGTGTCTTCACTGTTGCAGTCTGGGTTAACCCCCTTCCTGTCCCCTCTTATTTTTTCTTTTGTGTGGTTCCCTTCTTCACCCTTCTTCTGAGGTGTATTTGCAAAGGGTATGGGATTTCACTCATTTTGGAACACCTGACATCTGGGGCAAGAAAAACTGGAGAACATGGCGTCGGCTGCCAGCTTTGTACTCCTGGCGCTCTGACGTCAGGGAGCATGGCTGAGCAGCTGACGCCGGACCCAGACTTTGGGATTCTGGCCGACCGAGGACTGCCTGCCGGCAGGGGAGAACCCTACAGTCATGACTGCAACAGTGAAGACACTCGAACATCTACATTTATGGTAAGTGTACACAACTGTACTTTCTAGATGGTCATTCTTCAATCTTTCATGCCCTTCCTGCAGGAGAATGATTGGATGTACTCAATTGACCTCCCGGATGAATACTATCACATCAAAATGGACAGGCGCTCTCAGAGGTTTCTCCGCTTCCAGCTAGGAGCCAATCATTACCAGTTCAGAGCGCTCTCCTTTGGTCTCACCAGAGCCCACAGGGTGTTTACCAAAGTGATGTCGGTATTAGCGGCTCACCTGAGACTTCTGGGCGTACAGGTATTCCCCTGCCTTGGACGATTGGCTCCTCTCTGCCCCTTCCAGGCATCAGCTTTGTCAAGTAAGGGATTCCTTTCTGCTCCTGGCACAGAGGCTAGGCATTATCATCAGTCTCAGCAAATCATCTCTGGCCCCAATCCAAACATTAGACTTAATTGGGGCGCTTTTCAACACAATTCAAACCAAAGTTTTTCTTGCTCCAGACAGAATACACACTCTGAAGCTACATGTTCTTTGCCTTTTTCAAACACAGTTCCTGACAGCGGAGATGGTATTAAGGGCACTAGGGTCCATGGCAGCCACGATCAACCTCTTACCCTTAGTGGGCTTTCACATGTGGATTCTTCAGTGGACCCTTGCAGTACAATGGTCCTGGTTAGATCTTCCATTGACTCACCCTGTCTGAATCTCTTGAGTATTCAGAGACTCCCTCCTGTGATGGATTCATTCCTCAGACCTTGTTCAGGGTTGTCCTTTTCTTCCACCTTTCCCCATCACCACGGTGACTATGGATGCCTCCCAGCTTGGGTGGGGGGAGCACTGCTTGGGAAGGACAGTTCAAGGTACATGGTCCCCCTATGAGACCAGATTGCATATCAATGTCCTGTCGATGAGGGCAGTGCTTCTAGCGTTGCAGGCTCTCCATGCCCATCTTCCCTCAGGAACGATTGCTGTCCAGACAGACAATTTGTCTGTGGTCTGGTACATCAACAAGCAGAGGGGAACCAGATCTTATCCACTTTGTCGCAAGGCCTTGAGAGTATAGGAGTGGGTGATCTCCATCGGCCGTTTTCTGGTGGCAGGGCACATCCTGAGAAGGTCCAACATTCTAGTGGACAGGCTGGGCAGATTTATTCTGATGCTTTATAAGTGGTCTCTGAATCCTTCAGTAGCAGAATGGCTCTTTCACAAGTGGAGTCAGTCTTGCTGCGATCTCTTCACTTCTTCCAACGTGGAATGCAGCAAGTTCTTCGCTCTGCACCCCGCTATGGGGGAATCCCCCAGAAATGCCCTGATTCATGCTTGGGCCCCATTCTTCTAGATGTTTATCCTCCTCTTCCTTTAATACCAAAATTTCGTCAGAATGCTCGCAGGCTGGGGAGCCTAGTAATCCTCATTGCCCCATTCTGGCCTCAGCAATTATGGTTTCCCTCCCTGTGGTCTTATCTGGTGGCTCCACCATGAAAGATGGATCTGGTCCTGGATCTCATTTCTCATCCCTCGGGGGGGGGGGGGTCCCCATCCAGACCTGGACAGTCTGAAGCTCACTGCTTGGCTGCTCCAGTTCCCATGAAAGTCAGGACTCCTGGTTTATCCTCTCCTGTCAAAAGAATCCTGGTGGTGGCCAATAAATCTTCCACTAAAAAGGTATACTCTAGTAAATGGAGACAGTTTTCGATCTGGGCTTCGCAGCATGCACTAGATCCCTTCACTGTCCCGGTTGTCTCAGTGCTGGAATTTTTGACGTGAATTTTTCAACAAGGGGATAGTTTCTCCACAGTCAAAGTTCAACATGCTGCAATTTCCAATTATCATGTGGGGGATAATATGGCTTCCCTAGCATCTTCAAAGCTTTGTAAGGCCTTCCTCAAAGGTACCTTTCTTCTTAGACCCCCGGTGAAAGACCCTATGCCACCATGGGATCTTACGTTAGTACTTCAGGCCTTACTCTTGCCCCCCCCCCTTTGAACCTGCAGCTTCGGTGGATCTGCAATTTCTGTCCTGAAAGACTGCATTCCTAGTTGCCATTACTTCTGCCAGGAGAGTTTCGGAACTTCAAGCTTTGTCAGTCAAAGCCCCTTATATGATTTTTCATAAAGACAGTGTGTATTTGCGCACTAACCCATCTTTTCTTCTTAAAGTAGCTTCAGAGGCCAACATTAATCAGGTGGTCAGTCTCACTGTCTTCTTTCCAAATTTTCAAAATAAGGGAGAATACAAATTGTATTTATTGGATGTGCACAGACAGTTACATTATAACCTTCACAGGGCAAAAACATTTCATAAATCTGACCAACATTTCATCTCTTACTCCAAACCCTTTTTAGGGAAACCTGTCTCCAAAGTTACTATCACCCGTTGGATTTCCCAGTGTATCTATTAGAGTCTATTCTGTCAGGAGTATTTCCCCGCCAGGTCATGTGAAAGGGCCACTTCAGCTACTTTTTGGTCCAGAGTTTCATTAGATGATATTTGTCCTGCGGCTTCTTAGTCCTCATCTCATATCTTCATCTCACATTATAAATTGGATATTGTATGCAGAAACAGGGCATCTTTTGGTACCACCATGCTCGGAATATCGTTCCATGAGGTCCTCCCAGGTGTTTAGTAGCTGGGGACTCTGTCCCACAGGTTGAAGAACAAATGAAGACAACTACTTCAGATAAAGAAGTTATGTAATCACCATAACGTTCCATCTGAGTAGTTGTTCTTCATTTGTCTTCAACCATCCCTCCCTCCCTCCCTCCCTCCCTCCCTCCTTTCCCCGGCCTTGTGTGAACTGCTGGTTGTTCCTACAAATTCAGGAGGTGGTCACCTTAAGGTTGCCTCTTATCCTTATCCTTGTTAATGGTTTATGGTAGGGGCAAGGTTCTTTTGGGTCAGGTGACACTATTGGATTAGACAGCAAACTCGATCTGAGGTGGAAGGAGACAGGAGCATTATGGACAACGGGAGGAGCTTTGAGCTTGAATCAGATGCTGGCTATGCGGCTGAGTCTGATCTGAGAACCCACAGTTCCCACAGGTTGAAGACAAATGAAGAACAACTACTCAGATAGAAAGTTATGGTGACTACATAACTTCTTTTTTTCTTGTGTCTTTTTTATCTTGGACAGGAGTAGTTTATTAGACTTAGCTCAGGGTTTAGTCTAGGCTTTTGGCCCTTCTTCTATGGCTGTTTCTTTGAAAAGAAAAATGGATTCTTCATTTTCCAAATAGATTCAAGAGTATGAACTTCAAAGTTAATGTTAAGTTGTCAATCTCGCCTTCATTCTTGCTGGATGGGTTCGGAGCCGATCCTCGGCTCCGACTCGGCACTTGCTTTAGCTCGAGAACTCCTTTTACCAGCTCGAGGCAACCCTATATCCCATGATGCAAGGCGGAACTACCTCAGATCTCGTTTGCCGCTTAGCGAAAGAGGTCTCCTTTGCCAGCTGAGGTAAGTTTTTTCTTGGTAAAATAAGAAAAAGTGTAGTTAGGCGTTTATTTTTTCCCTTTAGTGTTAGTTTAGTCTGTACTTAGTTACAGCCCACCCTATTCCCTTCCTTTCAAACTTTTATAAGAATTTCAGTTTAAAGTTTTAGTCAGGCCTAGTTCCCCAAGTTATTCCCTTCCTGTGTGTCTGTGTAAGGGATTAATTGGTGTGTTAGTTGGGACTGTTTGTGTTTTTCCCTTCTAGGATGTCAAAAGAAGGCAAGGTCTCAGGCTTCAAGAAGTGTGACCAGTGCTGTCAGAAAATGTCTCTGACAGACGGTCACACTTCTTGTGTTTATTGCCTGGGGCCTTTGCACCTGCAGGACTCCTGTGCGTTGTGTCATGCTTTTAGCCAGAGAGTCCTGCAGGAAAGGAGGAACAAATTAATCCTCCGAGGTTTACTTAAACCTGAAGGTTCTCCTCCTAAGTCAGGGTCAGGAAAACCTCTTAAGCCACCGAAGGTTCAGGCTACTGTGTCCAAGCCTCCTCCGGTGGCTCCGGCTCCAGGAGCCGATATCGGCTCGGCTGGAGTCGATACTTCTTTTGTTGGAGTAGGGGGTCCGGTGCGGCCGGCCCCGATCCCCTGACTACTGTGGCCTTGCCGCCCCCGGCGGGAGCCGACGCTGTATCCAGCATCGGAGCCGAGAAATCCTCGGCTCCATCTGGAGTTCTAGGGACTTCGGCTCCGATGGCTTCGACCCGTAAGAGATCTCGGTCCCCCTCTATTATGAGTATCCATTCGGCTCCGGGATCTCCTCTTTTGTCGGAGCGGAGCCATCGGAGTCGATCTTCGAGATCTTCCAGGCTGTCTGACCACGATTTGGAGAGGGTGGTAAGCAGGCTGTTGAAGTCTCAGGCACTGGCCCAAATGCTCCATAGCCCGTCTCAACAGACTTCGGCTATAGCCCCGATTCTTGAGATTCCTCCTCCGACTCCACACCAGAGTTCGGAGCCGGAGCTTCTTGGGACAGCGACTGTTTCGATGCCGGAGCCGATACATCTTTCGGCTCCGTCGTCTTCGGCTCCGATCTCCTCCTTGAGACCTTCCTTGGAGGGATCCGGTCGTCGGGTTTCCACTGTCGGCTCCAAGGGGGCTAGTGGCATCGGACCCTTGTCCGACCCCGCTCTCCCTCTCGGGCTTCGGCTTTGGTAAGCTCGGCGCCGACATCGCCTCGGAGCCTTCTCTCTCCTTGGAGCCGACCATTCCTGTTTCTTCGAGCGGGTGTGTTCCGGTCTCCCGGGGGGAGGAGCCTTTGAGGTGATGAGGAGTGTCCTGGCCTCTGAGCCTGGTCAACGGTCTATCCCTCTAGCTCCTCCCTCATCAGTGCCTGCAGATGCCTCTTGCCAGCCTCTTGCTCTCAGGCCCAGGGATCCATCGCCCCAGGTTTCCCCACTGGGAATTTCCTCCTCTTCCGAGGTTTCTCCTGACCCTGCAGGGGAACTCCCTCGGAAGAGGACGTGTAAGAGGAAACACACAGACTCCCCTGAGTCTACTACATCTGATACCGACTTAGATGAGTCGGAGGGTTCCCCAAGGTCCCCCTCTGAGGATGTCTCATTTTCAGACATCCTTGAGCTCCTCAAACAGAGGGGGAATTGGCCCTCCATTGACCCCTCCGAGGATGAGTCGGTATACCTGGAGGCTTTTGGATCCCGACCCTCCACCTCCTGGGTGTCTCCGCCTTTCGACCCACTCATGCAGGTAGTGGCTCGGAAGGCGTGGGCGGCTCCAGATTCTGTGGAACCTGTCCCCAGGAGACCATCCAAGTTCATCACAGCCCCTTCGGATAAACAGTTCCTGTCCAAGGGTGTCTCTGTGGATGCTATGGTGGTAGCGGCGGCCACTAAGAAGGAACTGGCGGATCCTTCAGTACCTGTCCATCCTCCTAATAAGGATTCTAGGACCATGGACAGGTATGGAAAGCGGATGTTTTCTTCAGCGACCTTTGCTATGCGTTCGTTGAATTACCTTTGTCACTTCACCAGGCTTCAACGAGATATTCTCAAGGAACTGGGAGAAGTAGTCCAGGATCCTTCTGCTGCTGGGGCTCAGGAAAAGATTGCCTCACAGCTTGCTATCCTGAATTCCATATCTAACTCCTCCATGCGGCTCATATCTTATGCGGCCGATGGAGCGAGCAGGGCCGCAGGCACAGGTGTTGCTCTTAGACGCCAAGCGTGGATGCGGCTGTGTAATTTTGCGGACCCCTTTAAGGCGTCCTTCACCAACACCCCCTTTGACGGTTCGGCTTTGTTCGGACCTCAGGTGAAGGATACTTTGACCAGATGTGAGCAGGACGGTAAAACTCTTTCTGCCGTTGGAGTCCAGTTTTCCACTCCTTCTAGACCTTATCCCAAGGGTCAGAAGGGGAAGATGTGGTTCCGAAAAGCCCAAGGAGCTACACCGGACACACGTGGTCAGTTTACCCCCAGAGGCAGAGGGGGTAACAATAATAGACGCCGCCCTAGAGGCAGGGGGGGTCCTCATAACCAGGGCAACAGGGAGTCTCTTCCTGAGAAGCCCTTTCAGCATCCCTGAGGTGTTGCCTGACTGTCCACCCTTGGAGGAAGTCGGGGGAAGAATTTCACTGTACCCAGTAGCCTGGCAATCCCTATCCCAAGAGAAGTGGGTACAGTCGATCATATCCGAGGGTTACAAAATCCCCTTCGAAAGGTTTCCCGTACCTCTACAATCCCTTCCAGACATCTCACCCGGTCAAAGGGATTTGGCAAGACAGGAGGTTTCAAAACTCCTGGAAAAAAGAGCCATCCAGACAGTGCCGGCAGACCAAGTAGGATCCGGCTTCTACTCAAGATTCTTTTGGTCCCCAAAAGGACGGGAGATTGGAGACCGATACTAGACCTAAGCAGACTAAACAAGTCTGTCAAGAAGGCAAGATTACGGATGGTCACGCTGCAATCCATTCTGCCCTTTCTGGGCAAGGACAACTGGATGTGCTCGATAGACCTTCAGGATGCGTACTATCACATAAAGATTCACAGACGCTCCAGAAGGTTTCTCCGCTTTCGGCTGGGAGCCAGCCATTACCAATTCAGAGCACTGCCCTTTGGCCTCACTTCAGCCCCCAGAGTGTTCACCAAATGCATGGCAGTGGTCACAGCTCACCTGAGACGTCGAGGATTCCAGGTGTTTCCTTATTTGGACGACTGGCTCCTCTCCGCCACCACCAAGCATCAGCTTCTTCGGTCCAGAGACTACACCCTACAGCTTTGCAAGAAATTGGGAATTTCGGTAAATTTCGAAAAATCCTCTCTGCTGCCTTGCCAATCTATCACCTTTATAGGCGCAGAGTTAAATACACAAAATGTTAGCCAGGCTAACAGATCAAAGGATTCTGGACATCCAGAAATTTGTTCAGCTTCTGTTACTAAGCAACAAGATCAAAGCCAGGTTTGTCTTGAAAGTTCTAGGCCTAATGGCTGCGGCCATTGTTCTTCTTCCACTGGCTCGCTTCCACATGCGTCTCCTGCAGTGGATGTTATTCACGCAGTGGTCGTACCACAATCTGCCTATGAGACACGAAATCTTGGTAACACAGTCGTGCAGGGCCCATCTACGATGGTGGATATCTTCCCCTCTTCTTCATCAGGGCCGACCCTTTTTTCCCCCTCCTCCAGTTGCCACAGTCACCACGGATGCCTCCCTGATCGGGTGGGGGGGGGCATTATCAGGGCAGGATGGTCCACGGGACGTGGCAACCCATAGAATACCACCTGCACATAAATGTCCTGGAGATGAGAGCAGTGCTTTTAACGTTGCAAGCCCTCGACGACTTTCTTCCCACGGGACTATTGCAGTACAGACGGACAACATGTCCGTGGTCTGGTACATCAACAAACAGGGCGGAACCAGGTCCTATCCCTTATGTCGAGAAGCTCTCAGACTTTGGCAATGGGCGATCTCTTCTCAGCGGTTTCTGATAGCAACACACATCCCCGGCAGGTCCAACCTATTGGCGGACAGGCTAAGCAGATCTATTCTGATGCCTCACGAGTGGTCTCTCAATCAATCTGTTGTAGATCAGATTTTTCTGAAGTGGGGCACTCCTTGTTGCGATCTTTTTGCTACCCCTCAAAACAGCAAGTGCCCAGATTACTTCACACTATTTCCCCTTCCAGGCCAACCCTTGAGAGACTCTCTAACCCAGGATTGGCCTCGGGGACTTCTTTATGCTTTTCCTCCCTTTCCATTGATTCCACAAGTCATTCAGAAAGCCACCGTTTTGAGAGCCAAATTGATCCTCATTGCTCCATATTGGCCTCGACAAATTTGGTTTCCGTCTCTACATCGTCACCTTCTGGTGCAGCCCTGGCATCTGGACCCAGTTCCGGATCTTTTGATCCACCAGTCGGGTCAGCAGCACCGGGCCATTCATTCTCTCAACCTCACTGCTTGGTTGCTCCACTTCCTTCCCTAGCCAGGCTACCAATGATTTCTGACTCAGTCAGAGACATTTTAGTGTCTTCTTTAAAGTCGTCCACTAGAACTATTTATGCAAGCAAGTGGCGACGTTTTCAATTTGGGCAAACGCCAGAAATATTGATCCTTTTACCGCTCCTGTACATTCTGTTTTGGATTTCCTGGCGGAGGTTTTTCATTCAGGATCCTCGTCATCTACAGTCAAAGTACAACTAGCTGCTATTTCCAAGTATCATGTTGGCTTGCATGACAATAACATCATGTCTCATAGGTTATGCAAGGCCTTTTTAAGAGGAGTTTTTCTCCTAAAACCGCCTGTGAAACATCCTCCTCCGCAATGGGATCTAAACTTAATGTTGGCATCCCTAATTCTACCTCCTTTCGAACCGTCTGCTACGTGTTCTTTAAAGTTATTGACGTGGAAAACTATATTTTTACTGGCTGTTACTTCTGCAAGAAGAGTTTCTGAGATTCAGGCCCTCTGTATTCGTTCACCTTATCTGGTTTTTCATAAGGATAGGGTTTCGCTAAGAACTAACCCTTCCTTTCTTCCCAAGGTTGTATCTCAAACCAATATTAACCAATCTATTGATCTACCAGTTTTCTTTCCTAACTATTCTGACAGAGCTGAACAAAAGCTGCACTTTTGGATGTTCATCGTCAGCTCAGGTACTACTTGCATAGGACTAAACAAATTAGAAAATCAGACCAATTGTTTGTCTCCTATGCAGAAAACAGGTTAGGTCTTCCAGTTTCTAAAGTGACCTTATCTAGATGGTTGACTTCCACCATTTCCTATGTGTACTCTCTAAGGGCAAACAACTATCTTCTAAGCCAAAAGCACATTCGACCAGGAGTCTATCCACTTCTGTAGCCTTTCAGGATAGACTTCCCATTGACACTATTTGTGCAGCAGCTACTTGGGCCACGCCTCATACCTTTGTGTCTCATTACAAGTTGGATTTGGCCTCCAGAGATAGGGCCAGTTTTGGTTCCACAGTTCTCAAGAGTCTGTTCCATTGAGCCACCCGAGATACAGGTGCTAGGGACGCGGTCCCATCCAGCAAGAATGAAGGCGAGATTGACAACTTAACATTTAGAAGTTATGTACCTACCATAACGTTCCATGTTAGTTGTCTTCTCTCGCCTTCTTTCTTAAACCCTCCCTCCTTCCCCTGGCCTGGACAGATCTTGGAGAGTTCCTATTAGATTGCTTCCTCTGGAGCATTGTTATGAGGACTTCTTTTAGGAACCATGGTTCCTAATTATGTTAGGATAGTCTTTAGCAGGGTCAGTTAGCTGCCAAAGGAGATCTGAGGTAGTTCCGCCTTGCATCATGGGATATAGGGTTGCCTCAAGCTGGTAAAAGGAGTTCTCGAGCTAAAGCAAGTGCCGAGTCGGAGCCGAGGATCGGCTCCGAACCCATCCAGCAAGAAAGAAGGCGAGAGAAGACAACTAACATGGAACGTTATGGTAGGTACATAACTTCTAATTCTGAAAACACAGATTATATGCTGCTTCCACAGAATTCTGATTCATATTCTGAGGAGAGTATGGCTTCAGAAAGTACTTTTGAAGGAAGGATTCGCCTTCTCCAAAACTATTTCTAGAATGAATCAATTGCTTTAGTGGGAAAACCGTGATGATTCTCAGTCCTTTGTTAATTATTATTTGTTACAACTGGGATTACCAGAACCTACTCTTATTCCTCCTGTTCTGTCTGCTTTGGAGGATGTTTTTGTCACCATCTGCAATTTCTCTGACAGCCAGCCAGCCTGCTGCACCCAAGAAAGCAGATAGACTTTATATGCCCCAGTCTTTTATGTTTTTATAATCTCATCCCACAACTGACCTGGGAGCTGTTGCTTTAGTGAATCCATCTGTTGCAAAACACATAATTAATACTAATCCTTGTCTTTGATACATTTGGAAACGAAATGTATTACTTCTATAATTTTTTTTCAGAATGTTCAGTGATCATGCTCATATGTTGAACTTTGTTTGCCTCTTGTGAGAATGAGGAATATTCTGACATTTGTTTCCTCTTCTGAGGAAAAATCTGCTTTGTACATCTTGGTATGTTCTGTGTCTCAAGTGACTACCCACTGCTCGAAATGTGCTTAAGATTTTGCCTATATCACTTCCAGAGCTGTTGCCACTGGAACTATTATGAGAAGATTTGGCTATCTGCATTTTCAAAATCTCCCAAAGGATGTCAAAAATGAGATTCTGTATTCTCCTTTGGATAGAGAACTAGTGTTTCAACCCTCTGCTGCAGAGGTCATTAAAAAGTGTGATGAGAAAGGAAAACTGATTCAAAAAATCTTTAAGATTTTTCTGCACTCATTCTCTGTGTTTGCCAAATGAACAGTCCCGGCAAGTTAGTGGAAAGCAAATATTGCAAAAGCTATGGCAGGGAATTTCCAAAAAGAAAGCAGAAATGCCCCCCACCCCTACCCCCCGAAAACACACACACAAACAAAAGTCAGTCTAATACGTCTGAATGACTATATGAAGGTTTTCTAATCCTCTCCCACTCTGACACTCCTTTACTCCTTCTAGAGAGTCTGGCCCTCCATTTCTGTCTTTGGTAACAGATTGTTTCAGACAGATGGGTCCTGAGAGGAATCCATCAAGATTATAGATGGCAGTGAGAGACTCTTCCTCTATTTCAGAGGATTTCTCCTCACCCACCAGACCAGATTCTTGTTTTCCATCCTGTCATTCAGCATGTGTTTGCTCAGGGGGTGATAGAAGCTGTCCCTTCTCCTCAGTTAATGGAAGGATTTTATTCAAGGATGTTCCTGGTGCCAAGGAAAGAAGATTCTTGGAGACCAGCTCTGCATCTTTCTTTGCTGAATCAGTTTGTATTGGGTCCCAGGTTCAAAATGCTATCCCATCACAATTTGTTTCTCCTCATTCCACATTTGAATTTTGTAGTTACCTTAGACTTAAAAGGTGCATATCATCACTTTCCTATAGATCCAGGTTTCATACATTCCTTAAGGTTTTTTGCTTCTGAGATTTCAGACATTCCTTAAGGTTTTCTGTCTGGATCACATTACCAGATGTTCTTCGTGTTTCACTGTTGCAGTCATCACCTGTGGGTTATCCCTGCTGTGGTAGCCCTTGGCCAGCCCGATTACCAGAGTCAATGTTTTTCTGTGTCGGCTGCTGTCGCTTGCTCACTGACGTCAGGTCATCAGTACTATAAAGCAAGGCAGCCGACACTATTACATCAGTCTTTCTTGCCGTGGAGCCCATAGCAGAAGTAGTTCGCAAGTGTGCCAGTCGGTCGCTACCAGAGTTTGAATTACAGCTGAAAACGTCTAAAGCTAAGTACCCCATTGGGGATCCTTTTTTATTGCACTAACCAATGTCTGAAAAAGTTAGCAATTGTCTTGCCTGTGGAAAGCAAATCCCACAAAAAGACTTCCATTCATACTGCGTCACGTGTTTAGGCCCAGACCACAACGTCCCCCATTGCCGGTTCTGTGCCCTCTTTAACGTGTGAACCATTTGTTGTAGAGCTCTTATTGTAGCCAGGTATTTTTGTCTTCCTTCTTCGCATTCTGAAATGGCATCCATCAGCCAACAATCTGTAGACATTACAAAAAAATGTAAGGATAAAGATAGAGACAGACCACACAAGGCTAAGCCTTCCAATGACTCTGCCACTAAGCAGGTTGTCAGTTCTCCAGAATTCAGTGAGGCACCTTCGCATCCCTGATGTCTGATCCGATACCTTTGCAGGCCTCTACCAAGACTCTTTTGGAGTCCGGTATGCCACAGAAATTTCTACGTCTTCCGAGCTTTTGGTTGTCTTTGCCTTAGCTGGGTCTGGAGCCACGATGCAGGCACCGGCTTCCGAGGAGGTTTTTCTCACTACCGAATCTAGCCAAAACTGAAGTCTTCTCATCTGACTACCGTTTCACACAGACCGATGGATACTCTTAGGCCTAGAAGCAAGGCCACTCCTAGGAAATCTACCTCTAGCCATCATTTTACTCCTGCTCCACCACCCCAAGCTGAAATGCTTAAAATGGGGAGGATCTCATCACCCTTATCAGGGGTAGTCAGGCCACAACTTCTAAAAGAAAAAGAGACCTTTGTCCTGAAATACTGACAGAACAGGATTCTGAGAGTCTGATTATTCAGATTTTGAAGAACAACAACCACCTCTGACTGCTTATGAGGATTCAGACGCAGAAGAATCCATTCCTTGTGCCTCCCCACCAGAAGGTATTTCCTTTGGGGAAACCCTTCACACTCTCAGGGAACATTTCCACTGGGAATCCCAGGACTTCCCCTCAGTCTAAGAAAAGACTAAGAGAGTTTTTAGATCTGCCCCAGCACAGACCCTTGGCCATCCCCCCAATCTTAGAGGTGGTGGATGATGTCTTCCATGAATCCAGCTTAGCTCCTGACACCCTCCCACCTGCTCCCAGAAAACCTGACCGGTATTACAGAGTACCAGATTCTCACAAATACTTATACAGAAATCCTGCTGCAGACCCAGAGGTCATTACACAGGGACCAAAATGAGCTAAGGCTAGTTCTGCAAAGAATCCTATTCCTTCTGACAAGGATTCCAGAGCTCTGGACAGATAGGGTAAAAAAGTATACACCTCTGCAACCTTAGCTATCAGAGCACTTAACTGTCAGTTCCACATGTTAAAATATCAACAACACACTTTGAACAATTAAAGCAAAAGATTTCAACCTTTCCTAACTGTGCCAATTTGAAAAAGTTAGCAGATTTACTGCACTTTACTTGTCAAGTGGCCAAACACTCATTACACTGTAGATATGACACCCTAGAAGCCTCCAGCAGGACAGCAGTGTCAGGATCTGTCATTAGGAGACATGCATGGTTGAAGGAACAACCCCTCCCTGATCATGTCAAATCTAAATTAATTGATGCACCCTTGGATAAGGACCGCTTGTTTGGAGTAAAAGCAGAAGAGGTGCTTAAAAAGATGGAAGACAACGCAAAAGCTATGCAAACAGTAAACGATTTCTTTCAGCTACAACCTCCTAGGTTCAGCAGGAATTTCCCCTCAAAGCACTGGTCCTTTCCTGCACCTAGCAGACAGGGGCAAGGTAAGCCCCACAGGGACAGACCACCCAGACTCCTATCCCAGGGACAACAGAGAAACCAAATAGTGGACCACTTCCGCTCCCAAGGCATGGAATTTTAAGCCATCCCTCTATGGCAAAAATTCTGAATGACCCCTCCCCCCCGCCCTCTTTTCACTCTATACTAATGTATCTCCGACTTTCAATGCCTCATGTGAAAATGTTTTTGAAAGGGGTGTTACATTAGAAGCCTCCTAGGAAACAGCTTGCTCTTCCTTGAGATCTTAATTTTGTGCTAAAAAAACTAACTCTTGCACCATCTGAGTCAGCTTATCAGACTGACTTGAGGTTCTTAACATGGAAAACAGTATTACTAATTGTTCTGTCCTCTCCAAGAAGAGTATCTGAGTTGCAAGCTGTCATGGTGATTCAGCCTTATCTCATTTTCCACAAAGATAGGATTTCGTCAAGAACTAACCCTTAATTTATATCTGAAGTGGTGTCCAAGTTCAACTTAAGCCAAGCTATCCATCTCCCTGTCTTCTTTCCAGAACCTTAAAAAAGGGAGAAAGGATACCCCATAACTTGGATGTCCACAGACAACTTGAGTAGTATCTTGATAGAACAAAATTCTTCAGAACTTCTGATTAGTTATTCATTTCTAATGAAAATATAAAGGGTCAACCTCTGCCAAAAGAGAGTATTTCTGGTTATGGTTGTCTCATGCAATTATTTTTGATTATGCCCACCACTTCTAAACTATTCCAGGCATGGTAAAAGCTCACACTACAAGGGCCTTGGCGTCATGTGTGGCTTTTTGAAAATGATTGGATTCTAGAAGCATTCTAGATGCATCAACTTGGTCCTCTTTGCACATGTTTACAAATCAATATAAATGAAATTCTTTCTCCAGGTCTAGGACAGCCTTTACTAGGATCATTCTCCAGGGGCTCCTGGACCCTTATCCTTTTTCATTCTAGTCAGTTTAAGCCATGGTAATCTAGCCATATGACAGGCTACTACAGCAGTGATCCTTATGAAGGACATAGTACAGTTTTGTAAGTAAACTTGCCGTAGCAGTAGATGTTCGAATGATCACTGATGCAGTAGCCGCTCTCTCCAGCCCCCTTATTTTTTGCATGTTTTATGCCAGGGTGTGGAATTTTTATTATTATATTCCTGGTGCAGTCTTCTCAGAACTTTAATCTCTCTCTCTCTCTCTCTCTCTCTGTTGGCATGAAATCTCTAAAGGGCTTGGCATCCAAACCTGACTTTGTCAGCTCAGCACAAGCTAACAGTTTAGACACACAGAAAATGCTCTGAAAGCATTGTAAGCTGGTCATCTGTTATATACTTAGCAGGATATAACCCAGATAGCTTAGGCTACTGCAGCAGTGAACATTTAAACATCTGCTGTTATGGTATTATTTTCTATTTTTTTTATTTATTTATCATTTTATTGACCGGGAAAGTCTGACTAGGACAGAGCCTATTTTCAGTGGAATCCCGGGGAGAAATGCTCCAGATGCATGTCTTTGGATTGTGGGAGGAAACCCACGTGAACGCAGGGAGAACATGCAAACTCCACACAGAAGGCACCCCAGCCAAGAATTGAACCAGAGAATCTCTTGCTGTGAGGTGATGATGTTAACTGCTGCACCACTGCGCCGCCCACACAACTGCACTTTTTCAGTTTTTCAGTCTTACACTTACAAAATCTTAAATATTCTGCCACTTCTATACCAATTTCTCTGATCCAGGTTTTGTCCCCATTTAAATCAGATTGTCAGCATATTCTATTACAATATGCAAACTGAATTCATTTTGTGTTTCTCAACACTCCTTATTTAATTTCATTTGACAGTTTTTAATAACTACTCCAGTAAAATAAGATGTCAGTCATAGGGCATCCCCGTTTGATGCCTTTGTTTACTTTTATGATTTTCCCTATCTAACCATTTAGTAATGGTTTAATGCATACTTTTTCATATGTTTATTTTCAACAATATATTTCGATTCATCATCTTCTTTCAGCTGTTCCCGTTAGGGGTCGCCACAGCAGATCACCTGTTTCCATTTCTTCCTGTCCTCTGCATCTTGCTCTGTCACATCAACCACCTGCATGTCCTCTCTCACCACATCCATAAACCTTATCTTAGGCCTTCCTCTTTTCCTGTTACCTGGTAGCTTCATCTTTAGCATCTTTTTCCCAATATAATCAGCATCCCTCCTCAGCACATGTCCAGACCAACGTAATCGTGCCTCTCTGGCTTTGTCTCCAAACCTTCCAACCTGGGCTGACCCTCTAATATACTTATTCCTAATCCTGTCCACCCTCGTCACACCCAGTGCAAATCTTAACATCTTTAATTCTGCCACATCCAGCTCAAACTCCTGCCTTTTTATCAATGCCACTGTCTCCAACCCATATAACATAGCTGGTCTCACTACCCTCTTGTAGACCTTCCCTTTCACTCTTACAGGTACTCGTCTGTCACAAATCACTCCTGACACTCTTCTCCACCCACTCCATCCTGCCTGTACTCTCTTCTTCACCACTCTTTCAAACTCACCGTTACTCTGAACTATTGACCCCAAGTATTTAAACTCATCCACCTTCGCCACCTCTACTCCTTGCATCCTCACCATTCCTCTATCATCCCTCTCATTCACACACATATATTCTGTCTTAGTCCTGCTGACCTTCATTCCTCTTCTCTCTAGAGCATATATCCATCTCTCCAGGGTCTCCTCCACCTGTTCCAACAATTCCTATAGTTTAGATGGGCAAGTGGCAGAAGTTAGTAATGATTCGTTGAATGAATCCTTTTTGTCTTGTGTTAGTGAGTTGAATGCGTATTGTACTATAGACACGTCAACTATTAATACTAGTACCAAATTCATGCCACCTTTTACACATGAAGGGATAAAAAACTTTCATACAATGGTTGGTTTTGAAATAGATGTACTAATAGAGAGTATAAATAAAACAAATGTGAATTATAATTTATTGAAAAAAGAGTGGATTGAGTTAATGAATTTTTCTAGACAAACTAGTTTAATAGTCAAGCCTTCTGATAAAGGCAATAAAATTGTAGTTATGCATTATACTCAGTACTACAAAATGTGTATGGATTTATTGGGTGATGAGTTTACATATTGTGAAGCTCCTATTGAAGCTATAATACGAGCTAAGGAAAATTATCTCAACCTGATATATAGAGGCTTAAGATTAGGTTATTGGACAGACACAGATGTTGAGAATAAATTGCGCATTCAAGAATGTAGTCCAGCTTATTTTTATCGTCTGCCAAAAATACATAAAGATATGATTAATCCTCCTGGTAGGCCGATTGTTTCGGCTAGTAATTATTTTTTTGTATAATTTAGGGGTGATATTACATCATGTGTTATTAAAAGAGGCAAAGAAACTTTCATCTTACATACAAGATTCATTTGATTTCTTGAGGAGAATAAAACATGTGATCTGGTGTGAAGATATGTACTGGTTGACTTTGGATGTTAAAAGTCTCTATACGAACATAAAAAATTCATTTGGAATAGAGGCTTTATATAGACAGATGGGAGATTCACCTTTAACGCATTACATTACAGATTTAGTGAAATTTTGTTTAGAGAACAATTATTTTTATTTTGATGATAGAATTTTCCACCAAATCCAAGGTACAGCCATGGGTACAGCATTTGCACCCATGTATGCAAATATATTTATGGGATTGGTGGAATCTGAATATATTTATACTCATTTGTTTGTTAAAAATTATGTCATATATTATTTTAGATTTATTGATGATTTGATTTTTTTGTGCAAGGGAGGTCAATCTGAAAGTGAAAAGTTTGTAAAAGATATACAAACAAATAGGTTTGGTATCAAATTTGATGGTATACAATGTGGTAGGAATGTTTCTTTTTTGGACATCAATTTACATGGTATCACAGGTAAACCTATAGTTACTAGTATACATAGAAAGTTTGATTGTTTGAACCAATTCTTAATGGGCACAAGTTGTCATCCTAAACATACACTAGAAGCTTTACCTTATGGTGAATATTTAAGAATATCTCGTATTTGTAATAATGAAAGAGACTTTTTAAGGGAAATAGAGAATACAACAGATATGTTTATAAAAAGACAATATGATAGTCTATTAATAAATCTGAGTAAAAATAAAATATTAAATAGTAGATACAAGAAGGGGCCTATATATCGGAAAGACAAAATAAAATAGTAGATATGAATAATAAAGAAGAAATGGAAAATATATATATGGTCTCTACAGTTAATATTTGTAGTGAAGACATTAAAAGATGTATTTTACATTTTTTGAAATTTTTACAGAATTTCAGTGAGTTGAATGAGTTAATAAAAAAGAAGTTTAAGTTTGCATATAAGAGAGGGAGAAATATTAAAGATATAATAGTACACACCAAATTTATTAGACCTGTAGAAAAAATATACAACCTAAATGTGGTTAAAGGAACAATACCATGTGGGAAATGTAAAATTTGTTCTCATGTCAAAGATTTTTTTCCACATATAAATGGAATTAGTTTTAAACCTAATGGTTGCTTTAGTTGTAGAACAGAGAGAGTTGTATATATTATTCAATGTGGTTGTAAAAAGTTTTATGTGGGTCAAACTAAAAGAATGTTGAAAGTTAGAATTATGGAACATTTAAGGGACATAAAAACAAACAAGATGGAAAGTCCCTTAGCACAACATTTTGTAGAGTTTCATAATTCAAAATGTGACAGTTTGAAGGTAGCTATTTTAGAGCAGATTTTCATAAATGAAGCTAGAGAGGGTAGAATAAGAAATTAACTTTTAAAGAAAGAGATGATTTTTATTTTAAAATATGACACATTAACCCCTAAAGGGTTAAATATTGACTGTTGCTGGAAAAGTTTGATTTAATACACTCTCTTTTTAAGTAGATAATTGGATTTGTATTTGAATATTTAATTGTTTAATTGTATAACAAGTTGATGACGGTGTATAAATGCTATGGATGTATGTGAATTTTTACTCCTTGAAGGCTTTTGTTGACCCGAGGCGCTAGAGAGAATAAGAGAGAAAATAAAGTTTTATTTTCACTGGTAGTTGTTCCTTTTGGTGGTGTTCCAGGTCGATATCCAGTTCGTTACTCAGTTTGGTGTTGTATAGAGATCTCCTCCACCTGTTCCCTATTCTCACTACAGATCACAATGTTATCTGCAGACATCATAGTCCACGGGGACTCCTGCCTGATCTCGTCTGACAACCTGTCCATCACCATTGCAAATAAGAAAGGGCTCAGAGCTGATCCTTGATGTAACCCCACCTCCACCTTAAACGCATCCGTCACTCCCACTGCAGACATCACCGCTGTCACACTACCCTCGTACATATCCTGTACCACTGTTACATACTTTTCTGACACTCCTGACTTCCTCATATAGTACCACAACTCCTCTCTAGGCACATACAATACCACAACTCCTCTCTAGGCACCCTGTCATATGCTTTCTCTAAGTCTACAAAAACACAATTCAACTCCTTCCGACATTCTCTGTACTTCTCCATCAACACTCTCAAAACAAAGATCGCATCTGTAGTGCTCTTTCCTGGCATGAAACCATACTGCTGATCACTAATCATGACGTCCCTTCTTAACCTTGCTTCCACTACTCTTTCCCATAACTTCATGCTGTGACTGACCACTTTAATCCCTCTGTAGTTACTACAGCTCTGCACATCACCCTTATTCTTAAAAATCGGTACCAAAACACTTTTTCTCCATTCCTCAGGCATCCTCTCACTTTCCAAGATTTCATTAAACAAACTGGTTAAAAACTCTACTGCCATTTCACCTAAACACCTCCATGCTTCCACAGGTATGTCATCTGGACCACCAGCCTTTCCATTCTTCATTCTCTTCATAGCTATCCTTACTTCTTCCTTGCTAATCCCTTGTACTTCATGATTCACTATCCCTACATCAGCCAACCTTCTCTCCCTCTCATTCTCTTCATTCATCAACCCCTCAAAGTACTCTTTCCATCACCTCAACACACCCTCCTCGCTTGTGAGTATGTTTCCCTCAATATCCTTTATCACCTTTACCTGCTACACATCTTTCCTAGCTCGGTCCCTCTGTCTAGCCAATCAGTACAGGTCCTTTTCTCCCTCCTTAGTGTCCAACCTTTCATACAACTCTTCATATGCCTTATCTTTAGCCTTCGCCACCTTTCTGTTTGCCATGCACCTCATCTCCTTAAACTCCTGTCTACTTTCTTCATCTCTCTGACAATCCCACTTCTTCTTTGCCAACCTCTTTCTCTGTATACTCTCCTGTACTTCCTCATTCCACCACCATGTCTCCTTGTCGTCCTTCCTCTGTCCAGAAGTGATACCAAGCACCTTTCTAGCTGTCTCCCTTACTAGCTCTGCTGTAGTTACCCAGGTATTTGGTAACTCTTCACTGCCACCCAGTGCCTGCCTTAACTCATCCCTGAACTCCACCTCACAATTACCCTTTTTCAATTTCCACCATTTGATCCTTGGTGCTGCCCTCACACTCCTCCTCCTCTTCTTGATAATCAACGTCATCCTACAAACCACTATCCTATGCTGCCTAACTACACTTTCTCCGGTCACCACTTTACAGTCTCCAATCTCCTTCAAACTGGCCCTCCTACATAAGATATAATCCACCTGTGTGCATCTTTCTCCACTTTTGTATGTCACCCTATGCTCCTCCCTCTTGTTAAAATACGTATTCACCACAGCCATGTCCATCCTTTTCGCAAAATCCACTACCATCTGACCTTCTGCATTCCTTTGTTTAACACCATACCTACCCATCACTTCTTCATCCCTCTGTTCCCTTCACCAACATGCCCATTGAAATCTGCTCCAATCACCACTCTCTCACCCTTGGGTACAGTCATCACCACTTCATCCAATTCACTCCAAAATTTTTCTTTCTCATCCATTGCACACCCAACTTGTGGAGCATACACACTAACAATATTCATCATTACACCATCAATTTCCAGCTTCATAAACATCACTCTATCCGACACTCTTTTCACCTCCAAAATGCTCTCAGCATACTGTTCCTTCAGAATAACTCCTACGCCATTTCTCCTCCCATCCACACCATGATAAAACAATTTGAACCCACCTCCGATACACCTAGCCTTACTCCCTTCCATCTGGTCTCTTGCACACACAATATACCAACCTTCCTTTTGTCCATCATATCAGCTAGCTCTCTCCCTATACCAGTCATACTGCCAACATTCAAAGTTGATTAATACCCAGATATAGTATATGCAATCCAAGTTCAATTAGTAACTCAAAATAAAAAGATCCAGACTCAAACAAAAAGACACCAGTTTAATGGTACACTGGTATAAAACAAACAGACAATATGTCCCAAAGACTAAACGCTTTCACCATAGAAATGGCTTCATCAGAGTAACATTAGGAAATTCATTCACAATTTAAATAACATAGTACCCTAAAAACCAGACCAATCCACACACAATGATTTCCTGTTTTGTGGGATTTTTTTCATATATATATATATATATGGGTCTATCTTAGTACATCGACATTTCACAATACCGAAAACGAATTAACCGACACCAAAACATCGAAAGTCATTTAACCGACGCCAGAAGATCGACAGTTCACAAACACGACATCGCATACACCCGACACAACATACCAACAAACAAAACACATCCCCTATCCAACACTCACACACACAACACAAGCACACTAAAATCCTTATAAACAAACACTAACCCATACATACACAACTATCCACAACCCTGACCCAAACCCTTACCCTAAGGTCCGTCACTATCGCACACTCACCTAACCCGCCTAACCCTAACTCACTTAACCCACCCCTACCCCTACAAAACACCAACATCGCACACTTACCTTACTCAGCACACTCACCTAACCCGCCCCTAACCCTAACTCACTTATCCCACCCCTACCCTACAAAACACCAACATCGCACACTTACCTTACTCGACACTCACCTAAACCGCACCCTAACCCTAACTCACTTATCCCACCCCTACCCCTACTAAACACCAGCATCGCACACTTACCTTACTCGCACCCTATCGTCCGTCACTACCGCAGACTTACATATCCTTTCCCCATCGCAGCTTCTCAGCGTCGGTGTCTTCCTCCGTCGGTCTTCTGCCTTGTCGATCTTCTGGCGTCGGTAACGTGACTTTCGATATTATGGTGTCGGTGAATCCGTTTTCGGTATTGTGAAATGTCGATGAACTAAGATAGACCCATATATATATATATATATATATATATCATTATTTAGCTCCAGTATTGGTATTGTGTCTTTAAATTTCTGCAATTACTACTATGTGATGATGTCATTGTGTGTGGATTGGTCAGGTAGTTAGGGTACTATGTTACTTAAATTGTGAATGAATTTCCCAATGTTACTCTGATTAAGCCATTTCTATGGTGAAAGTGCTTAGTCTTTGGGACTTATTGTCTGTTTTAAATCAGTGTACCATTAAATTGGTGTGTCTTCATTTGAGTTTGGATATTTTTTATTTTTAGTTATTAGTGTCTTGCTTCGTTTGAAGTTTTGAATGATTTGGGACTCAATTAACAACTCGGATGCATCACACTGCAAGAAGGGAGTATGGACATGGGTATACTGGGGTAGGGGGCAAGACAGATGTCCCTGTAGTGGAGCTTTGGTGGAGGCTGGACTTCAGAGAGGGGACACCATTTTGGGGATTTGACAGCAGAACAGATATAGCAGCCTTATAGGCCCATGGAGTGTTATGTGCTCAAGCTACTCCACCACTGCCCACCCAGACAAACAGTGATAGCACATGGGGAAGGACTTAAGGCTATTAAGAGATTCTTGCAAGCTGCAGTATGACAGCTCCTTACCCTTTTCACTTCTCAAAGCCTGGCAGCATTACATCTCTGGACCTTGAAAGTGGCGACTAGTGTCTATCTTGTGTATGGGCTCTACAAAGTAAGGAGACTTTCTCAGCATGGGTCAGATTGAGAGAGATGCCACAGTTTGGGCAACTAAGAATCCTGAAATCAGCAGTATTAGACCAAAAAAGAAAATTCCAAATAAAGCTAATAATACTTTGACAAACCTTTTTTTCTTGAATAGCCAACTTTAATCACACATTTAGAACTTCTGTATTCTATGAACTACGCCAACACAGGAATGGAGAAAGGAGATTCTGCCGATAGCGGTGATTGCAATTAGGGGTACAGAGAATAGGCAATGGGCACTGGAATTTACTGAAGAAAACTGGCAAAGGAACCAAGGTATTGGGAGCAAATACTTAGAGAGGGAAAGGTAATAGAATGGGAAGAGACCAATAATACATTTGGACTGCAGGCTAGAGATTGCCTTCCATATCAAGGATTGATGACAGAGTACAGGTAAAGAGAAAGAAAATGGGGAACCTAAACAAAAGGTCAACACTGGTAGAGTTTTTAGTAGAGTCTAGAACAAACGTAAGCTTCTGTTTAAAAAGGGGAAATTAGTACAGCATATAAAATGTTACATGATAACTGTAGTAATCAATCTGAAGAGGTTAGAAAGGACTGGGAAGAGAGATTGAATGTGCAATTCATAGAGAAACAATGGGAGGATTTAAGTATATTTCCCAAATATGTAAAAAAGTCTAGAAGATGTAGGATTTTTGGTTGGAGGTGTTTGTATAGGCATTTTTACACCCTAAGCAAACTCTAAAGATTTTTTCCTCAGGTAGATTGCAAATGTTGGAGGTGTGATGGGAAAGAAAAAGGTAATTGGGAACATATTTTTGGGAGTGTAATGACTTGGTATACTTTAAAAATTCCCTGCTGACTACTTTGTCAGAAATACTGGGTGAGCAAATTGGTGTAACTAAGGAAATGATACAGAATCTGAAATGCCTAGCCATAGTAAGGCCTTGCTGGTGGCTGCTAAAAAACAATTACTAGAAAAATAGAAATCAAAGTCTAAACCAACAATACTAGAATTAGTGAACATAGTAACAGAGATAAAGGAACTGGAAGTGGGATCTTTAGCAAAGGGTAGGAGCAAATTACATACAACAAAAATGGGAATTGTGGAAATAATGCATGCAGAATAATGTTTTGGAGGAAGAATGAGATTGAAAAGAAGGCAGGATTTGAATGATCTATGTAAGACTGACAGTGACAGGATAGATTATAAGTGATGTATAATGTTTGCAACTAAAATATGTCAGTGTGGTCTGTTTTCATGTATATAATGGTATGATTGCCTGTGTCATAAGTGATAATTTAATAAAGATTTCTTGTTTTAAAAAAAAAATCCTTCACCCGAATCATCAGATTTGCGTACATTAAAAAATAGTGTCTCTACATTTATGACATCTATTTCACTGCTGTCTTGCTGATGTGTATAAACTGCTGATACAGCTGGTTCAATATCTGTATTAGGTTCTGTAGCTGACTGTTATAACACAGCTGCATTCTCTGTACTACCAGCATTAACAATAACATTGCAGATTTACTACTGCTTTACAAGCTCTGTGTTATTCATTTGAAAACTCAGACCCAAAATTTCCCTTCTTTGTTACATTTAACTCAAAATATTTTATAATGTTTAACAGAATGTCCAAATTTGCCACACTGCAGACATCTTCTTTTTTTTTTTTCCAAAACAGTTTTATTGTTTTAACATATAAGAGAAATATCATAACAATTTTATACAAGTAATTAAAAATAGGTATTATTATAATATTCAACAAAACAACTAAAGTATTTACAAAGACATCCACTACAATCAGATCAATTAATTAAACTAAACAGACATCTTCTTTTTGACATCCACTGATTAAATAAGAAAACAACACAGTTAACATCAAATCACAGTCTAATCCAACATCTTATAGTCTGTCTGTGGCCATTTATTATCAGTACAATAAGTAAATGTAGAATATTATTGTTTGTTGCAAGTAAAGTAATCCAGATTTTCCAAAGCTGAGTGCAAATGTCCCTTCTTCATTTGTTTTTATAGCATGAACAATGGCAGATTTTTCTGAAAAATATTTAAACAAATCTTCCTTAAACAGTACAAAATTGCACTCTCACTTTCTTTTTACTTTGAAAGTTCATTGAACCAGCCAGCAATAATCATTATATATAATAATGTCTTTCTTTTGGCCAGAAACAGTCAAAACCTTCTGAACTGACCCGTAAGACTGAAGTCACCACATGTAACAATTCTGAACATAGGTGAATTAAAGCTTGAATATTCTGAAGACTGAATTAATGATTCCACCATTTTATCGCAGCTTTTTTTGTTTTGTCAGTTGTCTGTGGGATGAACAACTGTTTGTAAACCAGCAGTTAATACTCTTACTTCCAACTTCTTTGTAGTTCCTACTGCATTTACCACTGCAACATATATGTTTTCACTATCTCTTTTTGCAGTAATAAAGTCTGCAATGTACTTCCTGTAATAGTCACTGTTGTTTACTTACCAAATTGCTTCTCTCGCTGCTGCATTTTCTGACAAATCCACATTACTGGCAATACTTTGCTATCTATCCATTCTATTCCTAGACTGTATCAGTGCTTCTGCATTGTCTAAAAAATATGGGGCAACATTTTCCCATTATTTTACTCCAAGAAGATACCCTGCACTCCTGAGACTTACTTCCTTCCATCAGTTTTTACGAGAACCGTATCCCCAAGCCTTCAGATAATGTAGTAATTTTATCCCCTCTTTCTCTTGCATCATCTCAGCATCACTGTCTATCACTATACTGGTCCAGCAACAAAATCCTTTCCTCAGTAAAAAAGGGGAATTCCACTGTACCCTGGCAAAATTTCCCCTAGCCAGTATGAATACCAGTTCTCGTCTCCTGAGAATAGGGCACAGGCCTAGGGGGCCTCATCTGGTTAATAAAACATATATAAATAAGTAAAGGTCCACACGTTGGCTTTGTGGGATGGCATTTTGCAAAACAGATGCCTGGGTTGGTTTGTCTTGCCTATACTCTGCCCTACTGTATGTGCCTGGTCACAGCTGACATACAAGTCAACAAGGCTATTTGCCAATTCCTGAAATACCCTTTCAAAATCACTACAACATCTCCTGCTACTACTCCCTTTGCAAGACTTATAATTTTCATATCATCCATGTGAGACATGTTTTCAGTATTTTTACCTTCCATGTGAACCTCCCCCCACCCAGTTGCTCTTTTACCTCATTTTTGCTAAGCAGCTTCCAGTCTGCTTCTCTTGTCTCTCAGTGACACTCTTGGCACCTAAACATCCTTCCTGCAGCAATATAAGAGAATATTTGAGCAAGACTATGATATTTTTATACAAGCAGCTTATTCAGATAAAGATGCATGGGATCCAGACACATGCTCGACTAGCATATGTCTGAATCACAAAACATTGAACACACATACATGAAAGCGCTGAACATCGACAAGCGCTTCCGTGTATGTGTGCCTGTTTCGTAGATCGGACTACAGTGCGGGTAAGGGAAAATTCCCTTTTCCCCACTGTAGTGCGATCTCGGAGTGGGAATAATAAAGTAGGGGGGTGTGGGGGGTGCAGGGGTGCAAAGCCCCCCTGCAGAAACTTGTGTGTGTGTGTGTGTATATATATATATATATATATATATATATATATATTTTTTTTTTTTTTAAACCTACACATACACGGAAGTGCTTTTCGATGTTAAGCGCTTTCGTGTATGTGTGTTTGATGTTTTGTGATTCGGGCATATGCTAGTCGAGCATGTGTTCTAGACCCAGATGCACACACCAAGGCATCCATTTTGCTAAACCTAGCTGGGTCAGAGGCCATAGAAAGACAGCTTTCATTTGTGTATGCACCAGCAGTATATGAAGGAGAAGGTAAAAACTGTTGTATTGTTGGACAGGCTGAGTCAAGGGAAGACCCTGAGTGTTTGAAGAGCAAGTTCTGAGAAATGTGTAACCTCCAGACAAATATTACACTAGAGAGGCAATTAGGGGAAACTTTTGCAGCTTATATAACTGATATGAAAAACAAGACTAAAACATGTTGATTTGGTGACTTAAAAGATGAGTTAATAAAGGACAGGTTCATGTGTGGTATTAATAGTACTGCTGTGAGAAAGAACTTGCTTCGTGACAGTGATTTAACGTTGAGTAAAGCTACAGAAATTTGTCAAATCCATGGAGTGACAGAAAAACACACAAGTATGCTTGCAAGTGACAAGAGCATGGTTTCAGCAGGCTCCAGAGCAAATGTAGATAGCATGCAACACGTGGCAAACAGAAGTAGGCCTAAGCACATGGCAGCCACAGCCCTGCTGGCTGATCAAGAAAACCACATAGTTTTCTAGAAAGTTCTAAGACCATTCAGTTAAAGGAGCATGCTCAGTACAGTAGAAAATGCTTAGCATTCAGTCAGCAGTGTTACAAGTGTAAATAATGGAACCATTTCCAAAACGTTTACAAATCAAGTAAACCTCACACAGTTGTAAAGGAAGGTCATACAAAAAAGCAGGTTGATAAAGTAGACATGCAGCAGTCAGCTTTCTGTGTAGATGGTGTGTCAGTAATTGGTGAAAGAGTTGATGCATTGAATTTATTAGCAAAAAACCGAAGTGTTCTATACTGTCCGGATCAATGGTAAATCCATAGAACTTAAAGTAGACACTTGTTCAAAGTGTAACGTTATATCAGCAGACACATTTGCTAGAGTGAGAACTAATGAGCAACTCAATATGGTCAGTAGTGCAAAACTTGTTGCTTATGGAGCTGAAGAGATTCAAACTGAAGGCTCAGTGATGCTTTCATGTTATTTGGCCAAGAACTGTTACAACTTGTTATTCTATGTAGTCAGAAGACCATTACAGTCTTTATTGGGTCTCATAGATAGTATGAGAATGAATCTACTTTGTTTTACCAAAGAAGTTCATCATATAAGTGCATCTCCTAGTTCTAATTTTTCTGAAGCCATTTTCTCAGAATATGCTGATGTTTTTGATGACAGGTTGGGCAAACTTCCGGTAGTGTATTCCATGAAGTTAGACCCAGAGGTCAATCCAGTAGTCAGATCAGCAAGAAGAATTCCAATAGTTATGCAGGATAAAATTAGGGCTCAGTTGGATAAAATGGTACAGCAAGGTATAATTTGTTCAGTTACAGAAACAGCTGAATGGGTATCTTTTATGGTAGCAGCTCACAAAAAGTCTCAAAATCAGAATATGCATTGACCCAAGAGATTTGAACAAAGCATTGAAAAGACCATATCATCCAATGTGCACAGTCGAAGAGGTCGCAGCCCTAATACCAAATGCCACTGTTGTTTCTGTCTTGGATGCCAAGAGTTCATTTTGCAAGTGATGCTTGATCGCAAATCCTCATTACTAACCACTTTTGGTACTCCATTTGGCAGATACAGATTTCTAAGGATGCCATTTGGAATAAATTGTGCAAGAGAAGTCCTTCGGCGTGCAATGGAGCAATTTTTTTGGCGTTATCCTTGTGCCATAATAGTAGATGATTTATTGGTTGGAGGCAATGGTGAAGCAAAGCATGGACAGAAACCTAAAGAAAGTTCTAGACGGAGGACATGAAGTAAACTTGAAGCTCAGTCCTCTGAAGTGCAAATTCACACTTCAGAAGTTACATATGTAGGTCATTTATTTACCAGTACTGTCTTGAAATGACACCCGACAAAGCAAGCAGCTATTCTTGAGATGTCAGCACCAGACATTGTTCAAGCTCTACAGTGTTTTTTAGGCATGGTCAACTATTTAGGTAAGTTTATACCAGACTTCAGTGAGTTAACAGCACCTTTAAGAGAGCTAATGGGCAAAAATGTTGCATGGTCATGATTAGAACAGCACTAGAAGCGTTTGAAGACCTCAAGTAGAAAATCGCCACCCCACCTACATTAAGATACTATGATGTGAACAAACCAGCTACTCTTTCCTGTGATGCTTCAAAGGTACAGTTATTTTTCAAGAGGGCAGACCAGTAACCACTGCATTTAGAACACTTACCCAAACTGAGATGCAGTATGCTTAAATTAAGAAAGAACTTTTCGCAATAGTATTTGCATGTTCCAAGTTTCATGATTATATTTATGGTCAAGCTATTCAGATTGAAACTGACCACCAACCTCTAGTTACTATTCTAAAGACGCCTATGCATTCAGCTCAAGCAAGATTATAAAGAATGATGCCCAAATTGCAAAAGTACAACTTCAAAATGGTCTATACAGAAGGCAAACTGCTCTATCTGGCTGATACCTTATCCAGATCTCTCAGGAATACAAAAGAACAGCTTGACGCAGAAAAGTTTGACTTTGACTTGATGGCAATGCATACGTTTTCTTCCACTAGGCGTGATGAGTTGCGAGATCACACAAAGACTGATCCAATTTTGCAAAATCTCATTCACTACATTAATGTTGGATGGCCATCAAAGCAATATAGTGTACCACCTGAAGTGCAAACCTATTTTCCTTACAGAAATGAAATGTTGATGGAAGATTGCATTGTTTTCAAAGGTCCTAAAATTGTTGTTCCTGCTTCCTTACAACACGAGTACATCCAGATTTTGCATTGTGGTCACTCAGGTTCCGCATCCACTAAAAGGCAGGCAAGAGAATTAGTATTTTGGCCTTCATTACTGAAAGACATTGATACAAAGTACTTTCTTCTTGTTCGGTATGCAGTAGTACTAGACTGCATTTGTAAAGAGAACCACTTCAGCTAAATCCAGTTCCTGAACTACCTTGGTCAACAGTAGCCACTGATATGTTTGAGTAGTACAATCAACACTACTTGGTAGACTCTTATTCAAATTGGTTTGAGATTGCTCTTCTACCTAATTTAACATCCACTACTGTTATTACTAAGCTGAAATGTCATTTCACAGTCCATGGTAGTCTGCACAAAGTTATTTCTGACAATGGTACTCAATTTACTACTCCGTTGTTTCAGAAATTTGCAAGAGAATGGGACTTTGTACATGTCACTAACAGTGCTGCATATCCACAGTCGAAGCTGAATGTGCAGTGCAGAGTAAAAAGCAATTACATGAAAGGTCAAAGCATGACAATAACAATGTTTTTTTTTAATTTGCTTACTCTCAGAAACATACCCAGTGATGATATTTTTTTATTTAACATTTGTTTACCGGGAAAGTCCGACTTGAAACAAACCCAATTTTCAGCGGAGGCCCAAGGAGAAACGCTCCCAGATGCATGTCTTTGAAATGTGGGAGAAAACCGGAGCACCCAGAGGAAACCCACATGAACGCAGGGAGGAAATGCAGACTACACACAGAAGGCACCCCAGCCGAGAATCAAACTGGAGAACCTCTTGCTGTGAGGCGACAACGCTACCGCTGCACCACTGATCCGTCATTCTCAGCTCACCTGCTCAAAGATTTCTTTCCAGGCAAATCAGAACTATGCTACCTATTAGTTCCAGTTTATTGAGGCCTAAAGCTAAGGACAATAAGACCATCAAGGCTCAATTATTCAAGAAGTGTTCTATCCAGAAGTCTACTTATGAGAAGTCGAGCAGATTTCTTCGTCCGTTGAGTGAAGGAGAGACGGTGAGAATACAAACTGCGAAAGGTTTTGACCAGATTGGTCAAGTTACAGGTATATGTGCCAAGCTGAGATCCTACCTTGGAGGGTATGGAGTAAGGAGAAATCGCAAACACCTTCTTCCTATACCAGAATCATCATCACAACATTGTTTCAGTGACACAGGCTGTAGATCTGAGTGAACCAAATGTTCCCATTCCAGAATGTGTTCCCACCTATGATTCCATTCCTGATGATCCAAGCAATTCTAAGATTGAACATTTTGCAGAGACAGCTCCAGTTGCTAAGCCCATTTCCCAGTTTGTGTCACACGATATGGACGAGTATCCAGGCCCAGTGTGGAATATGCAGTAACATGGACTTAACTGTGTATATGTGCACCTTATCTTGTGTAAATGCATGATGGAGAACTGTCTGTGATATCTGCATGCCAAATAGATTCATAACATTGCATGTTTTATTTTTTCAAGAGGGAGGATGTAGATCAGAGTCCACGTGCCATGTGAAGCATGTAAGACTGAGCATGCATGTATAAATGCAGGCACATGCCATTCCTAGTGCCATTTTGAGAGTGCAGCCAGTGAATAAGCATGTATGATTACAGCATTTAGTTTGTATATAAGTTACTTAAGTTAGTCAGTAAATGTCTATCGTGATGTGTTTGTATAAAATAAAGCTGCTTGAACAGAACCCACGAAGACTCTTCTACTGTGTCCAGAGTAGGAGAGCAACACTTATCTTCACATTTCCATTCATTCAGTGCACAAAACAAGTTCTCATATTCAGCGTTAATTGTTAGAGTGTTGTGTTCAGGGCTGTGCTCTTTAAGTATACATCCACACCTAGTATCTATCTTCATCAGGTGTCACACTTATTGCAACTTATGTGTAATTTCTAAGATTATATGTTGTACAATATGTGGACAGCTGCATTTTGGTAGCTTCAGTAGCAGTTATCAGTTGTGAGAAACATACCACCGTCCTTTTTATGCTGTCTAAGGCTACTTATTTACAAAAGGTCCCAGCAAAATTCATTACATATTACCATAGTTCCCAGTCTAGTTATAGATTTCATTCAGAAAAAGTTTTTTTACCTCATACAAGAAATAATTCACTGTTTGAAACATGGCTGAGAAGTAGCATCTTCCTGTACCAGTTGTAGGGCTTCACATGAGGATGTCAAAGTTTAATTTATCTAGACAGTGGGATCCTCATATGAACCTTTGTGTTTCTGGATCTCCCAGACATTTCCAAGAAGATGCCCCTTTCTTCCCTTCCACAGTTGACAGTAGTAACTACAGAGGCTTCTCTGTAATTGGGGAGGAAGGACATCAATTGTGCTTGATGGCACAGGGATTTTCTGCCATTACAGGGAAATTGCTCTGGCTTCTGGAGTTGAATGAAGTCCAAAAAGCTTTAAGGGTACAACAGGCAGTCATGAAACACGTAATGGCATGTTTGTCATATTCTTCAGTGGAGTGCGATCTCAGAGTTGATATGTTTAAGTAGCAGGGGGTGTGGGGGCTGCAGGTGGACTTTCCCCCTGCTTATAGTTGGAGAAGAGTAATATATTTCTGTATGTAGTTGTGCTGGAATATAGTAAGTGTTGGTGTACTGTTTTTTCAATATTATGAAATTCAGTATTTTGAAGTTTCGAGCTTTTGAGATTTCAAAGTGTACCCAATCAAACATGGATATTTAAGATTTCATTAAGATTTCATGCTTTACTCAAAGATGTTTTATCTCTATGGAACTGGGCCAACAAATCAAGGTCTGACTCAACTCAGTATATTCCAGTGGAATCTAACAATTTAACAGACATATGTAGTCAGCTTGCGATCTTGCAGTATGATTGGGAGTCATGTTATCAAGTGATAATAGATTTCTTCAAGGAGTAAGGTGCTTCCAATGTGATTCTGTGTTTTGCACAGCTAAATGCAAAAAATGCACTTTATTTCACTCTAACCTGAACTTGGGACTACATGTTCAAACACCTTGTTTTAATGAAAATGCAGATTCATGTTTATTTTCCAGCCTTTCCTCTGGTCCAGAGGTTTCTGTTTAAACCACAAGAGGAAAAGCCATGGATTAGTCTAGTGACTACATTTAAACAGTATCAGATGGTGGCTACAGAGGCTAACCTTAGGTCCTTGTCCTCTACAAATTCTCGTAGAAGTGACACTTCTATTTTTCCAGCTCTCAGTCTCTCAGTGAAGTTTTTGAAGCTCCATGTCTGACTCATAAAAACATAGTCATTTCTTGGATAAGAGCCTGTCATCAGCAGGAGCAGACACTCCTTTAAGTCACTGTTTAGGAGGATGTCAGTCCTGGATATTTATGATGCTGTGATCTGGAGTATTGTGCATTCTGTGTTAAATATTGTGTTTTGATAATCTCGTCTAAAAGCATAATGAGCATCAGGGGACAAGTCCTTAATGGCTTCCTATAAATCTGCTACTTTGCTTCCCATGAGTTTATATGTGAATACTAAGTTAACCACCCTAAAGAACCATTTTAAGCCTGGCCAATAACCTGATGGCAGAATCAAATCCTGTATCTTGTGACTATGAGGTGAAGAACTTAACCATTATGCCAAACCCACTCTTTTTAAAGTACATCTTATATGGGACCTGATAACATATTAGAGTGCTTACTGACAACCATCACTAAATGTGATCACTAAACATATGCTGATGGACCCACTCCTACAAAGCTATTCAACTTGAGCTTATAGGCTCATATGTAAATACCAGGCTAACTGCACAAAATTATGTTCTGAATACATGTCTCTCCTTATCCTGAGAAGATGACCCTGCTGACTGGGAGCCTGAACATAACCCAAGGTCCTTGAGGGGTAATCAACAAGATGGCAAGACTCTCCAACAGGTGGTCATTCCTTGCCTTTTGGTATAGGTTCCTTGTTTGGATTTAGACAGAGGAGAGTAGCCTCACTCCTTAGCATCTTTTGTTTTCTTTTGTGGCATGGAAATAGAGAGGATTCCACCAACTTTTTTATCAATTGTTCTCCAACATTATCAGTGTTGGTACAGTCTTAGAAGAAAAGAATGAGCCCCAAAGAACTGCTTTAAATTCTCTGTTTGGGCACTCTCTATTGACAGGATAAGATTTCTGCTGATTGATTCACCTTCAAAGAGCTGTAGTTCCAGAAGGAGGGTTGTAATTAACCTTTTCGGTACCAGTTTAGCAAAATAGGAGTAGATATCAGCATGAGCATTTAGGGAAACTATTTATGGATAGAGCAGCCTCACAGATAGTGAAACAGCTCAAACCTCTTGATCCGAAGCTTCTAGTTTTCTGACAATTTATGTGGGTTATAGTGGATTCATTATTTGAATGAAGCATATGCTGGCATTAATTCAAAAACTAAATAAAGATTGGTAGTTCAGCAGGTTTTGCAAAATTGCATTATAGAAAAAATACTGATAGACTGTAAAAACTGAGCAAGAAAACATGGTGGCAGTCTGCTGAACTGCCTCTTCTTGTGGCTGTGATAATATAGTCATACATAAGGGTGACAAATATGCTCTTCTTTATTTTGTATCTCACTTGACAGCTCTAAAATGTCTTCTGGCGTCATGAATTGTATTTAGTCTAACAAGATGAATGCTGTTCATAAGTACTTCCATACTGCACAAAACCACCTTGTGTTAACTTGGATAGTATGCAAAAGAAAGTGATTTAGAGAAAGTTGCTACTGTGCTGTGCAGCCACTCTCATCTGAGCAGTGACAGGATTTCCAAGCCAAATGCAAATGTATCAGTCTATGAGTGCAGTCTGTATGCAAATTAGGCCCTTAAGAACTCTGTTGTAGTCTTGTGTAGTACAGTATTTTGCAGATGCTATACTACACAAGATGCAAAATAGGCACTGCGTCAACCAAAAACTCTTGAAAATAGTAAAATTAACACCATGGAGGGCCCACAAATGGTTTCAACACTATATTAAAATTGTAGATTGCAAATAGCAGTGCTACAGGAGACTCACCTGGAAAGAAATGAACATATGAATTTGATAAAGGTTTTCAGGATGGTCATTCAGCAGAATGTCTGGGGAAAAGGAAAAGTGGAGTACTTATATTAATTACAAGAGGAGCTCCAATAGTAATAGAACAGGAAACAAAAAGATAATAATGGAAAATATATCATACTAACGGGCTACTGGCAAGGGAGGAGGAGGATTACACTGGCATATATTTACATTCTACCTAAAACTGCAGTAATGGAGCTTAAGAAAATTCTAGGAGAAATAATCAGTTTTCAGCAAGGGATATTACTTATAGGTGAAGACTTCTTGAATTTGGTTTGCAACAGTGAAGATGTGTCTGGGGGGGCCTAGAAGGGAAAATATGATAAAGGAGAGTAGATTTGTGAAGAATGTTATGAAAATGTTAGGCATGGAAGATGTGAATTCAGTACTAGGAGTTTGGAATGAATTTACATATTATTCTCCAAGATACAAAAACTGGGCTAGGCTAAATAAAATTTATATCTTACAGGAACATGTCCATTTAATTGAAGGTCTTGAAACGCACCAGGTAACTATTTCAGATCATGCATCAATAATAACTAAAATAAAAATACAAGGTAATGAAATAAAAATGAGACACTGGCACTTTCCACCTGTTATCTGAAAAGAGATGAATTTAGAGAATTGGTTTTGGAATTAATTCAGGTGCTACTAGACAAGACAGAAATTTCTTCTGAAAATATAGCTTAGGAGTGGGATAAAATTAAAGTGGAGTTTAAATCTAGGGTGGAGATATGGTTAAGAAGTAACAAGAATTGTTTAGAGGGACTGGCAGATGTTCAAGTATTGCAAAATTGGGGTGGAGCTCTGAGCAAGAAAAGGAGCAACTGCAGAATGCTAAACAGAAAATAAGGGATTACCTTGATAATATGCAGACATTTAGAAAGATTGCTGTTAAGCAACTGTTTTTTATACTAATTCTACAGCACAAAAACGTTTAGCACAAAGACTCAGGCAACAGAAAGTGGAAAGGGCTGTCACCAAGCTTAGGGAGCCTATAACAAGGAAGATAACAAGAGATTTTGTAGAAGTGTTAGTAATATTTCAAAAATGTTAGTAAAGTTTGTATAAAGCAAAGAAATATGGAAATGTTTATGGAAGAATTAAATATGCCAAAGTTAGAGTTAGATGTTACTAACAGGATCGGAAGAGATGAGCCAAAAAGGACTATGTATAACCAATCTACAGGAAAGTTCCCAGGAATAGATGGTATTCCTGTGGAAGTTTGGAAGCTATGAGGGAAAAACTGATAAAGATCCAGAAGGTTTTAACAGTATTTTAAGAGGAGGAGAAGTACCATCATCCTGGAGGAAGGCAGTGGTAGCTGTAATACCTAAAGTGGGTAAAGATCCATCGGATCCAGCTTCATATAGGACCATTTCGATACTAAACCATGATTATGAAGTGTTTGTCTATAGTGGCTAACAGAATGGCAAAGTGATACCAAAATTGAATTATATGGATCAATGTGGTTTTGTGGCGGGGAGGCAAACATTTGACAATATTAACAGAACTTGATCATCCAGAGGGAAGCAGAATGTAAGAAAATACCACTGTTATTGGTGGGTCTTAATACAGAGAAAGCATTTGACAGAGTAGACTGGAACTTCATAACCAGGGCAATAGAAGCATTTGCTTTCCCTGGTATAATTATAAGGTTGATTAGGAGTATATATGAGTGATGAGAGGCAAAAATTAAAGTGGGTGGGGTCTTCTCTGATAACTTCTGCTTGAGCAGAGGAACCAGGCAGGGTTGTCTGCTTTCCCCTTTGTTGTTTGCATTATATTTAGAACCATTGGCAAAGAAAATAAGGGACTCTGAAATGCAAGGATCTAATTGGTATGGTAGTCAAGAAAAGCTGGCTCTATTTGCAGATGAATTTTATACATGACACAACCAAAAAGGGACATTACAGTGTTGTGGAACATTTTAAGACAGCTTCAAATCTTCTGGGATATAAAATTAATGCAGCTAAAACAAAGGCAAATAGTGGTAAATTATGTACCCCCACATGAAATGGTGCAGCAATATCCATATTTATGGGGACATGATAAAATAAAGTATTTAGGAGTATGGATTAGAAATTACTATGTTGTGGCAGCTAAGGATATGTGGAAAGAGGCTAAACAGAAGATAATACAAAAATTGAGAAACTGGAAGCTTTGTTATATAGCTATGGATACTAAGATGCAAGCAAGTGAAATGTTTTTAGTCCCTTTAGTCTTATACACAACTCAGGCATATTTTATCAACCAGAATAGAAGCTGTGGATAGCAATTAAAAAAGAGTTGAAGGATTTTATCTGGGAAGGGAAGACAGCAAGGGTCAAGTGGGATAAGCTGATTCTTCCAGTAGAACAGGGAGGACTAGGATTGCCAAATCTGAGGGGAGGGGGTACTTTAGAGCAACACAATTAAGGCTCTTATACATAACACTAGCTGAAAACTATAATTCAAAGTGGAAAGGAATGATGATGGTGATATGGGGGGCTCAAGAAATAAGGAGAGAGTGGGATTTTGGATGCAGACTCTTAAGGAGAACAACAAAAATCATGCAGAACTTTATATTCATAAAATAGCAGGGAGTATTCTAAGAACTAAACCAGCATAAGAATGGAGAAAAGAGATTCTGCCGATAGGGATGACTGTGGTTAGGAATGCAGATAATAGGCAAGAGGGGGCTGGAATTTATTGGAGAAAACTGAAAAAGGAAGCAAGGTATTGGGAGCAAATAACTAGAAAAGGAAAAATAATAGAATGGGAAGAGGCCAAGACTTTATTTGGACTGCAGGTTAGAGATTGCTTTTGCTATCAATGATTGATATCAGAGTATAGGCAAAGAGAAAGAAATGGGGGGTCCTAAATGAAAGACCAGCACTGGTAGAGTTTTTAATACAATTTGGAACAGAAGTTGCCATTAAAAAGCAGTAATTAGCAGAGCATATAAAATATTGCATAATAATTATAAGAATCAATCAGAAGAGCTTAGAAAGGATTGGGAACAGAGACTGGATAAGCAATTCACAGAGACGAGGGGGGATATATGTATATCTCCCAAATATGCAACAAAGTCTAGAAGATTTAAAATCTTTGCCTGAAATTGTTTACAAGGGTATTTTTATACCCAAAGTAGACTCCAAAGAATATTTCCTCAGGTGGATAGCAAATGTTGGAGGTGTGATGGGCAAGAAAGAGGTGGCTGGGAACATATTTTTGGGGAGTATAATGAGCTGACTGACTTTAGGGATTCCCTGTGGACCTCTGTGTTGGAGATGCTGGGTGAGTGTATTGGGTTGACTGGGGAGATTATTTTTTGAGCTGTGATACAGAATTGGAATTGCCTAGACATAGTAAAGCCTTGCTGAGTCTAATTATGGTGGCTGCCAAAAAAGCAATTACTAGAAAATGGAAATCAAAATCTAGACCAAAGTTTCTAGAAGAAGTGAATATAGTAACAAAGATAAAACAACTGGAATTTGGATCCTTAGAAAAGGGATGGACTAAACTACATAGAAAAAAATGGGAATTGTGTGAACAGTATATGCAGAGTAGGAACGAGGTTTAAGAGGTAGGATTTGAATGAGCCATATAATGCTTAACTGACAATGAATGGATAGATTATAAGTGATGTATAATGTTTGCAACTGCATTTGTTTCAGTGGTGTCTGTGATGTATAATGTTTGTACCTAAAGTGGTGTCAATGTTGTTTT